>NW_015177281.1:0-2258 GCF_001447785.1 Gekko japonicus
ACTTGCATTTTGTTTGAACATCATTGACTGAATTTCCCTTTAGGAATTATGAATTTGCAAAACAAAAGAACTTCTGAGTAATGCCATTAGTTCTCATCTGTAAATTAGGTGAAACCAAAGAAGAGTACAGCAGTTTTGTGAATATACCAAAACTGTGTACTGGCTGCTAGTACTGTGAAAAGAAAAATATTTAGCAAAATTACTATTAAGTAGATATCTATAGAGTGCTTCATCTGTAAAATTATATTGGTAAAATTATCTCTAAGTGACCCACGGTTCCTTTACTCATTTCTGTGTGAAGATGGAGTGTTTTTATGGCTTGTTGTAGAAATTCACATAATTCTTGATAAAAGGCATGAAATACTGATGAAAATAAAAACTCCATAAATTAGGAACTAAATAACATTAACAGGATGGAACATGTAAACATGTTTTTGATTGTTCAGCAGCATTTTATAAGCATGTAAATTAATCCAAAGTAGCATTTATCTTTGTTTAAATAGTTAGTTGATGTGGTTTAAGCATAATAAAATCTAAAGTATACAAGAGAGGATACTCTTACTCTCTTGCCAATTGCAAATGCAGGCTGTAAATATAAACCAGAATAGTCTTTATGAATTGACAAGGGGTGCATTATTCTAAGTTGCTGCATATTATGTGTGAAGAGTGCCCCAGCTGTGTCATTGGTGAGGTTAAAAGGTGTTAGTGCTTGCATCTTTTAAATGAACATAGTAAATGAAAGTGAACAATTAAGTAAGAAATTTGGCCTGGTATCTGTGCATGCTGTGTTTTATTGTGGTGTTGCCAGCTTCTCTGAAAGAAAATACAAGAGCAAATTAAACAGCTTTATGAACTCGCAGGAGGAGCAGTTGTTCTAGTGGCTTTCATACAAATGTCTAATTAATTCTTGAAGTAACTCAAATTGTTCTTTTGTGAACAGTGAATGGGAATTTGCAAAAGAACCTGTGCTGATGAAACTAAGTGAAACAGGCCATGGGATTTAATGATTAACTGGCAGTTCATAGTTGCTGGGACCAGGAAATTTTAGTTAGTTTTCTCATTAATATTGCATTAGTAAGTTAATGAAACATTTGGGTGAATATATTATAAGCAATAGAGGCATTAATGTTATTTTTGAACACTCAATTATGCTAATTGTCATCTGTTGTTTGTTCTCTGAATTTAAACCTTTAGCTGAAGAAATCCAAGAGTAAACAACTGAAGATAGACTTTCATTCTAATAAAATATTGGCTTTCAAGTAATGTATTCTCCAAACTGTCATACAACATATCTTAATCACTTGCTTAGATAAAGATTTTTTTTCAGTACCCAAGAATCTTTTACACATGTTAGAACTGGACATGTCCACAGAGAACTAGAGTTGGACCTGCTGAAATTAGACTACTCACATTGACATTGCAGTGGGTGATTTGAACTTCATGAACGTTCCTTTGGAACTCAGATTGCCTTCCACCATTTAGAAATGGAGGAGGCATGTCCCACACTAAATCATATATAAGTTTCCAGACCTGGGTATATGACCGAGCAATAGGATGATATTAAGATAGCAAATTAGGTTAGGACTTGTTCAAGGTTGTGGCTGGGTCTAACGTTCCTTTGGAACTCAGATTGCCTTCCACCATTTAGAAATGGAGGAGGCATGTCCCACACTAAATCATATATAAGTTTCCAGACCTGGGTATATGACCGAGCAATAGGATGATATTAAGATAGCAAATTAGGTTAGGACTTGTTCAAGGTTGTGGCTGGGTCTAACTGGGATAACCTCAAATGGCCTTCTCCACTGTGTGCTTCCCTCATACCTACATTGCATTATCTCTTCTCCATTATCCGACCTTTCAAGTTCTAACAAGGCTAAAGCTAATACAAAGCTGCCCTGCTTCAGCATCGTTATGCGAGCCCCAACCCCCACCAAGCTTGCGCTGGTGGGGGAGGGCTGATTTGCCTCCTCGAGAGGCAGAAAGAAGAAGACACCAATAGGGGCGGAGCCAGCCTATTTAGGCCTGGCTCCTGCCCCCTACCTCACAGTCCTTTGGCGTGCTCGGAGAGAAAGGAGCACAAGGCAGTTAGGGAGCCTTTGTAGGCTTGGGGCCTGGGCGGTGGATCTCACCAGCGTCGGGACGCCAACCTGAAGAGGCTCTCAGCGGCTGCAGCTTATTGGCGGCAGTGGCGTTGGCATTTGCTGAGGGAACACACTGGGGGCGCTGATGGCTGTGGTGCACTCTGCATCGGTGGC
>NW_015177281.1:2342-2499 GCF_001447785.1 Gekko japonicus
CTCTGTTGCTGGGGAGGGCTGGCAGTTAGGTAGCCATTTTGGGAAGGTCTGTGATTGGCAGCCATCTTTGGAAGGTCTGGTACTGGTGGCCATTTTGGGAAGGTCTAATATAGTTGGCCATTTTGAGAAGGTCTAGTACCAGTGGCCATTTTGGGGA
>NW_015177281.1:10200-11539 GCF_001447785.1 Gekko japonicus
ATTTTATTTTTGAAAAATATTAGCTGCCTTTCTCCCTTTCATAACTCAAGGGTAGCTTACAATAAGAGCATATTAAACCAATATAAATAAAACAACAGTTATTAAAACACATAAAAGGTCTCAACTTAGATTTAAAAACTCCAATTAGGAGTTATCTGAGGTCAAAATCACTGTCATGTTTTGTTGCTTTTTAAATAAACCATGAAATCTTAATTTGATTTTTATGTATTCTTACCTTTCATTTCACATAGGAGTGGTGTCTATCATCTTGTCCACTTTCAGGAGTGCTATCCTTAATTTTTGTCCTTTTTAAAAAAAAAGGATGGCACTATTTGCCTGACCATTATGGTGTTCTTTATGAGTTGATCCTGTCAGTCTGCAAGCCTTACGAAAGCAACTGTAAATCTTCTTTTGTGTGATCTATGTGGAACTGGACAGCTAAAAGGCATATCCTAGGGTAAGAGGCTGTTCAGTAATGTCAGATGAATCCCTAGAGTCCTGCATTCTGTCATATTATTTTTGCAATGTTGACACAAATGAAGTGAAGTTTGTGTGATCTATGTGGAACTGGACAGCTAAAAGGCATATCCTAGGGTAAGAGGCTGTTCAGTAATGTCAGATGAATCCCTAGAGTCCTGCATTCTGTCATATTATTTTTGCAATGTTGACACAAATGAAGTGAAGCATTCATTTATATTCATATGCACATGATTATGATAATGAAACCGTTGATGGTAATATCAGTATGGTAAATTCAATATAAATAAAATATAATTTTAAAACTGAATATTACTTTGAATTGTGGCTCCCAAAATTGTTATTGTAAATTATTTTTGAGATAAAATATAACTTTAAGAGTTATACATTGTGTGTAACTATTACATTGTATGTAACTATGCAAATGAAATGTGTACATAATACCATACTGAGAGAACATAGCAAAGAGTGGTAACCAGTCTTCCCCCCTCCAACTCTTTCTCATTACCCTTTATAGAACTGCACTCAAAAGACAAGCAGGATTACTTTACAGAGAACCGTCAGCCAATCATGGTAAAATAAGGTCATAGCAGCAATTATAATGTAGCCTGTGCTGTTTAGTGGCTGAATAATATCTGTTGTTATGGACACTTATTTCAGTTGTAGAAAAATATTTTCCTACTAAGGAATGGTTTTTGCCATTCTTAAGCACATCCAGACTACACTGTGTGGCTGTACCAATGACTGTGTCTAGTAAAAATGAAGATCGGAAGCTACTTAATGTGTTCAGAAATATCAACATGAAGTGTACATATACATTTTGTTTTATAGGGTTGTAAGACATTTGTAAGAAAGGAAAAAA
>NW_015177282.1:0-874 GCF_001447785.1 Gekko japonicus
TGAAAGTATCTCCTGTTTCAAACCTCGGCACTGGCTTGCAGATGTCTTCAAGGCCTGCTTAGTTTCCCACAGGTCCCCTGCAAGTAGCCTTGCTCCTTCTGGCTGCCGCCTGCCCTTGCTCTCTCCCTCCTTTCAGTTACCTCAGATGGCTGATCAATTCTCAGAAAATAAAGAAATAAAGAGAGAAAATAATTCCCTGCCGGAGACGTGAGGCTGTGCCCTCCATCCAGTGCAGCTGTCACTGCCAGGCAGCGGGGCCGTAACCCTACCAAAGGGCTGACACAAATCCGTCTCTAACAACCACCCTTCTCCTACGTCCTCCTACTCAGCAGGAGAGATTAGGTGAGTAGTAGGTAAACCGTGCGATTTGGCCATTCCTGTCTCTATGAGGATCTCAAATGCCTCTCGCTGGCAGTAGAAGGATGGGGTCTGTCACAGTTGTCACTGTCTCCGTACTAATTAGAGGGCTGTGGACAAAAAGGCAGCGAGACGGACAGGTGTCCTTGTGTGAATATGTAGACACACATATTCCAACCCTCCACAAGATGTATTTTATACACTGAGTTAAACTCTGTAAGGTTAAAGTTTTCTAGGAAAAAGTACCAGCTGGATTACAGGATATGCTATGGACTAATCAACCCTAACGTATTTATTTCATTGCTGTTCGGAGGGGGGGGGGATCACATGGACAATAGCAACAGCAATCAGCAGCCACACAAACCTATCATCTGAGATTGCTTTATTTAAACAGGCAGAGTCCCCAGAGGTAATTTCGGGGGGGATCGCGGGGGATTGCAGTTCCCCCAGGTGAGGTACGGGGGGCGGGGCACATGACGAAGCCCCGCCCCCTGCTTCCGGCTGCCCCGCTTCCGGC
>NW_015177282.1:947-1115 GCF_001447785.1 Gekko japonicus
GGCACCGGCGTCCGGGACCATTGGGGGTGGGGTGTGTGGCCTTATGACACACTTCCGGTGATGTCAGGGGGTGTGGCCTTATGACACACTTCTGGTGATGTCAGGGGGTGTGGCATATGCTAATGAGTTATGCTAATGAGTCCCCCTAGCTCTTTTACTATGAAACGA
>NW_015177282.1:9573-11506 GCF_001447785.1 Gekko japonicus
ACCTCCTGGCTTACTCCCAGTTTATTCCCCAGCAACATCTTCCCAGACTACAAAGAGAAGGCAACAAAAACCAACATTTGTGAAAGCAACTCACCAGATTCAAGCAAGCTGAACGCTGGTTTCACAAGAAGAAGAGAAGAGATTGGATTTATACCCTGCCCTTCACTCGAAGTCTCAGAGCGGCTTACAGTCTCCTTTCCCTTCCTCTCTCCACAACAGACAGCCTGTGAGGTAGGTGGGGCTGAGAGAGCTCTTTCGAGGACGGCTCTTGAGAGAACAGCTCAAAGAGAACTTGTGACTGACCCAAGGCCACTCCAGCAGCTGCATGTGGAGGAATGGGGAATCAAACCTGGTTCTCTCATATTAGAGACTGCACTTTTAACCACTACACCAGACTGGCTTTTAACCACTACACTAAGCTAACCAGTTAAACTATGATTTAGGCATGATGTCTGAATTAACTCAGTATCACATTTTTATCCTTCCTTTCCGGTCCAGGGACCTCTGGACATCACACAGCTTTCTCCCCTCCCTTATTTTATCCTCTCCACAACCCCACAAAAATGGTTAGGTTGAGAGAGAATGATAAGCCCAAGGTCATCTATTGAGCTTCATGGCTGGGTGAGAATTTGAACCTGGGTCTCCTGATCCCAGGCTTAGCACTTTAGCCTAGGGTTGGCATGTACACCTGGCAGGAAGTGAGGAATTACTATCAGAGAAAAGAGAGGTCTATGTCAGCGTCACCAGCAACGTCACTTCTGGCACACACTGGAAGCAATGTCATCATGTTGCTGCTAATGTGGGGACGCTCTGGTATTTGGGGGGAAAACTCTATGGTAGAATTCAGTTTTACCATAGAGTTTTTGCCCAAATACCAGAGTGGCCTGCATCAGCAGCAACATGATGATGTCACTTCTGGTGTGTGTAGGAAGTGACACTGCTGCATTGCTGGTAATACTAGTCTAGGCCTCTCTTTGCTGCCAGTAATTTCCCCTCTCCCCGCAGCAACCCCGCTTTAGCCACTCTAGCACACTGATTCTTATGCAGCCTGGTACTGGTACAAGTCTGATGATGTAAAGCTCCAATAGAGGGATTTTTATCACAAAAATAATCACCCAAATATAAAACATTTAGTTATATGGGGGCAGGGCATTAGCAAAAGAATTTCTGAACCCAACAATACCTTATATACCGTGTGATCTTTCAATCACAGCTTCACACATGGGAAGCAAAGTGTGGAACTAATAAAAGGCTATTCATTTTACACAATGACTTTGAAATGTGCTTCTGTGTCACAGTTACTAAGGTTTTTTTTATACACCTGAACTATCATAGACTCAGTTCCAGCAAAGCATGGAAAGCCCATGTTCAAAAGGGCTGCTTCCGTTCCACAAGGCACCCAAACATTAGCTTTCCATTAACTGAGCAGAAAGGAAACCAAGGCTTAAATGGATGTCTACTGGAAAGTGTATTGTTAAATAGTCTGAGCCATTTAGAGTGGGTTTTTAAGGGCAATTCCATGGTCAGAGTAGGTTTAACTCCATGACGCATCTCAATATCTCCAACATACAGCTGAGTTTATTCCAGAATAACTTGCTCTCCCTTTTGTGGTGGGATGATCTGCTGGGACCAAGAAACAGGGACAGATGGATGACGGTGCCAAGTATCTAAATCAGTGGAAAGAAGAGAGGGAGTTGATACGTTTTTGGGGGGACCAAGAAACAGGGACAGATGGATGACGGTGCCAAGTATCTAAATCAGTGGAAAGAAGAGAGGGAGTTGATAAGTTTTTTGGGGGGTTTCGTAGTTCATCCTCTACATCCTTTACAGCTACTTTTTGTAGTTCATCCTCTACAGCTACTTCCGTGTCTTTGGGTGAAATCTTTGACTCTGACCTAGGAGTCGCTGCTCCTAAAACCTTTAAAGTAAATCT
>NW_015177283.1:0-4344 GCF_001447785.1 Gekko japonicus
AGGTCAACACCAAAACCTTGAATCTGACTCCATGCTCTACTGGAAGCTGGTGTAGCTGGCGCAGCACAGGTTGTATATGTGTTGTCCATGGCATTCCCGTTAGGACTCGCGCTGCTGCATGCTGGACCAGCTGAAGCTTCCAGGTCAGTCTCAAGGGCAGGCCAGTGTAGAGTGAGTTACAGTAATATAGCCAGGAGGTGGCTGTTGCATGGATTACAGTGGCTAGGTTGGGGCGCAACAGGAAAGGGGCTAATTGCCGAGCTTGGCGTGGATGGAAAAATGTTGACCTGCAATATTCATGACCTGGGCTTCCATACTTAAGGAGGCATCCAGAGTCATGCCCAAACTCCTGACAGATGGTGTCCCATCAAGAGTGGGAAGTCTGTGTCCCAACCCCAAAGCCCCCCCCCCACCACAGAACCTCGGTCTTCACTAGATTTAGTCTCAGCCTACTCTTTTTAACTACCTCACCACAGCCTCCAGTCCTCAGCTGGATTGTCGGGGGGCAGTATCTGGGCGGCCATCCAGTAGCAGACATAGCTGGTTGTCATCAATGTACTGATGACACCCCAGCCCGAAACTCTGCACCAGCTGGGTGAGGGGGCACATACAGATGTTAAATAACATTGGAGAGAGGACTGCTCCCTGGGGAACCCCACACATCAGGTGGTACCCAGGTAACACCCTCTCCCCTAGCACTACCCTCTGTCCCCGACCACAGAGAAACGAGGTAAACCATTGGAAGGCCATCCCATGAACTCCCACATTGGTGAGGCAGTGAGTCAGAAGATCATGATCGACTGTGTTTAACGCTGCTGTGAGATCTAACAACAGCAGTAATGCCAACTCACCTCAATCCAGCTGATGATGGAGATCATCTGTCAGAGCGACTGTCTACCACCATCTCTGTCCCATGGCCAGGGCAGAAGCTGGACTGGAATGGATTCAATGCTGATGTGTCTACTTGGCTACCGCTCTCTCAATCACCTTACCCAGCAATGATAAATTCAAAACTGGGTGGTAATCGGCAGAATCCTTTGGATCCAAAGATGGGTCCTTCAAGAAAAATACTACCACAGCTTCCTTTAAGCCCTCTGAATAGACCCCTGTCTCCAAAGACAGCTTAAGAATGTCTAGCATTCCTCTCATCACCAGCTTTAATTAGCCATGAGGGATACGGACCTAGGAGGCAGGCACACAATAAGTAGATGATTGTTGCATCCTTCAGGAGTACAATAAAAATGACTTTCTTAGTGTGTCTGTGAGTTTGGGCATGCCTAGTGGCATTGTATCCTACCTAGGCTGAATAACACGTTGAGCCAGGTTGCCTTGCAACGAGTGGCTGGATGGCTCCAGAGCTGCAGTTGAGTGAGGCCTGGGTGTGGGACCAGCCAATCCTGGTAGGGCTGCAGCCAGAACAAATGGATTCTCAATGCAGGGAACTTATGCAGTCAAAATAGTTTCCTGTGGAGATGGGGGTGGTTCTGTGGTTGCTGAAAGCAGGTTTCAGTGTGGTTACTACATGGAGGGTGTAAGGCTGGTCTTTGTTAAGACTGAAAGTTTCCTTGTTCCTGTGTGGAAGATTTTTGCCTGAAGGAAACACCTACTTTTAGGGAACAAGTGTGAGTTAGCCTATTTATGGCTGTGATCATACGGAGCGGAAGCTGCGGCAGACAAACGATTCCCCCGCGGATTAAAGGGATGCGATCACACACACACATCTGTCTGGCATCCTGGAGTCGTTGGGAGGGTGTCTCATTGCGCCGGAGCGGTGCAAAAAACCACCAGGGAAAGGGAAGTATTATGTGGAACTGCAGGGTAGGCAGGCGGAAGTCTGATCGCGCAAATGCGCATCAGTTCGCCCCGGGGCAAACAGCCTCGCTTCCCACCCGCAGTTCCTCGGTGGTGTGATCAGAGCCTAAGTGTCTTTTTTGTTTTGTATTTGTGCTGGTGTCTTGTGTTAAGTACTGGTATTTGTTGCTTTTATAAATAAATTTCTGTTCTGCTTCCTCTCTTAAGGGAAGTTGTGGCTATGTGGTGCACACCCTGGGACTTGTAAGAAAAGAACTCTCAAAGTGTTGTTAAGTATCCTGGGCTGGAGTTGGCAACACCCTGTGAGAGCACCTTCAATTAGGCACCTTATCCTTGGCAAGGGAGGGGAGTCTTTAAGTGAGGGTGCATCATACCAATTTGGATAAAGAAAACGTGGTATTACAGGTAGGAATCAGGAGCACAAGCTCTTTTCCTCATCCCTTCAAGCCTGAACGTCTTGGCACTCCCAAGTAAGAAGCAGAGACTGGTCTGGTAAAGGAAGATTTCATGTGTCCTTTTCTGAAGACTCCTCTTCAGGCTTCTCTGGTGGTGAAAAAGAAGCAGGATGGAAATGGGACCTGCTTCACTTTGGCTGAGATGTTTCTCCAACCAGGAGACTGAATTTGAATGATGCAGGGAAGCTTAACTCCCATGGGTTGGCCAGAGATCTCAGGCTGGGTAGTTCTTGTGCTGCTCACAGAGGACTGCTTGCAGATGACAGGAAAGCAGCAAACAATGTCCCAAAGTTGCTAAGGAAATCCTGGCTGCTCCCTGGTCCTCTTGTGGGGAATTCTGAGGACAGTACTTGGAAATAAACTCAGATCCTGAAAGTTCCTTGAAACACAGTTCAGATTAGGGATGCCAGCTTCCAGGTGGGACCTGGGGATCCCCCAGAATTACACCACATCTCTAGACTAGAGAGACCAGTTCCCCCGGAGAAATTGGATGCTTCAGAGGGTGGACTCTGTGGCATTGTATCCTACTGAGGTCCCTGACCTCTCCAGGCTCCATCCCCAAATTTCCTGGAGTTTCTCAACCTGGATTTGGTAACCCTAGTTCAGATGCAAAGCTTGAACAGTCACTTTCTTCCATTATTATCCAGCCCTACTTCTGCAAGCTTAGGGGATTTCCAATCAACGTACAGATCTTTATTGGATGAGATACCACTTGAGGACTCACAGCCAGCTTCAGCACCATTATCCATGGCCCAGAGAAGGCAAGAACCTCCAGTCAGCTGCTTGCTCAGCCCTTCAAGACTGCAGTTTAAACACAGCAGAAGCTCTACACACTGTTTTAAAGAGGCAAATAAGGAGCATCAATGCAGTGAGCAGAAGAGTGGCCATATCTGGATAGAAAGTCCCCTTGATGTAGAGAAAAGTTCTCCTCTCACTGTTGTCCTGTGAAAACTATTGGAACTTGTGGATTGCTATTGGGAGGGTTCTGGCTCCCTTTTCCTCAATAAAGATTTTCTTGCTCCAGCCCATGACTTCCTGATGTATCTGATAGCTACTGCTCCATCACAACTGGACAGTTCCTCCACTGCTGTAGCCGCACCAGGTTCAAACTCCACAGGCATTAATCCCAAGACTCTAAGGACTGCTGATTCAAACATGAATCCTCCTACCTTATTTGCAGACATATTGTGAGTAGATAATTGTTGCATCCTTCAGGAGTACAATAAAGATTTAGTTCTTCCCATAAAAGAAATGATAATAATGATGAAAGTTGAGGGTATCTGAATCTACTCTGTACAGAGATCCATCCCCTCTGCATTTAAACTGAACTGGAACAGGCTTAAGTTACTGGCTTTCCACCAGATAATAAGGTTTCCAAGCCGAAGAGCTAGCACTGTCTAAAGACTTCTCCATGGTCACGTGGCCAGCATGACTAATCACCAGATAATAGACTGTCAAAAATAGTTTCCTATGTGTCACACAATGTCTAACATTTGATATAGTTCAGGCATCTTATTGAACATTCCCACCCCGCTGCTGGGTATTGAACCGAGCCTAATGGATAGACACTTCTATGTATCTGAAAAAGTGAGCTTATGCCCACAGAAGCTTAGGTAAAAATTATTATTATTTTTAGTCTTTAAGGTGCTACTGGATTCCTGCTTTATTTCTTACCGGCAGACTAGCACAACTACCCCTCTGGAATTATTAATGAAATCAGAGGTCGATTCGGGGAGGATCGCGGGGGATCGCAGTTCCCCCCCGGATGAGATGCGGGGGGTGGGGCACACGACGAAGCCCCAACCCCTGCTTCCAGCCGCCCCTCTTCCGGCCCTCATTCAGCCAGGAGGAGGCAGGAGAAGAGGGAGGGTAAGTTGCTTCCTCCCCGCCTCTCCCCACCCCTGCCTGCCTGGAAGCTTCGCCCCGGCGTTTGTTTTAAAAAAAGAAAGAAAAGGTCCTTAGTTTAACTTTTAGAGGAGTCCGGGACCTCAGGGAGGCCACTTTGCTCTTTAAACTTTAAAGGTAAGTCCTTACCTTTAAACTTTAAATGTAAGACGGGGTGTTTTGCGCATGCGTG
>NW_015177283.1:5601-11213 GCF_001447785.1 Gekko japonicus
ACCCTCTCTGATTGTAGAGTGGTCCATACCTTCTCTGAGTATGTGGTTTGTTCTTTTGACTCAGTTTTATTTTCATCTGTTCTCTGAATAGTAATGTATCTGTCCTGTGGGTTGTTTGACCTTGTGACTTTACTTTGTAAATCCCCCCTTTCTTGTTTGTACCTATGCACATATTTCTGCCAACTGGAAATAATACTTAATACATCAGAACAAGGTGACGGAAAGATACAGCAAAATTTAATACTTTTTTTTAAAAGGCAGTTATGAAAGCATGAGGTGGGTATGTGAAGTATTGTCTTGCTCCAGCTGCTCCTGTTTAAAGGTTCTGCAATGGCTGTGGGAGAATAACTCCTGCTGTTAAAGTGTGCTACCTAGCAACCAGGGCCAGGTAGCAGCAGATGTTTTGGTGCCTAGGGATGAAGCCTTTCTTCACCCAGGCAGACGGAGAATCTGTGTCTCCTGGCTCTTTCTGGTAGCATTGATGAGTGATGAAATTTGTCTGTATGTGTGGTGGGGAGACTAAATGGACTGCCCTCTTCCCGGTTCACCTTGTGATGATGTGGCAGTAGTAAGTCTTCCACTGATTTATGAACATATCCTGCCACGGCCACACTTCAAAACTAAGGATTTGCTCTGTGTTCCCTTCCTTTAGCCACGATGGAGGGGTTTCACACCAACATGCAATTATCTACTTTCTGGGTTTTCCCCTGCTTTGCTATGTGGCTTTCCTGACTTGCTATGGTATGATCTTTCTGGAAACAATGTACACAAAGCATGTACGGGATTAGTGTGAATGGGAAGGTGGGGTTTTTTTATTTACTCAGTTTGGTTCCTTTATACCTTTCTCACTAAGACTCAACGCAAATTATAAATTTTAGTTCAATCTAATAAACAATGCAGGTGGACTAGGATTACAGAAGCAGACTACAGCACAAACAACAATGAAATGGGGGAGGGGGGAAGATGGTCTAGGCATGCCATGCCATTGTGCAGAAAGTGGATTATCAAGGTATAATACAGTGCAGTAAATGGAAGGTGGTATATACACTAACCACTGTAATAGACTATGATCCTCTTCCTTATAAAACAACCTCCTGAGTTGTTCCATTATACTACAGTTCTAATCCCTTTATAAAAATGCCATTCCAAACATTTCTGTTTTACATATTCTGCAAAATGATAGCGGTGGGGGGGTGACCTCCTCAGGCAGAGCATTTCACATGGTGGGAACCACCACAGAGAATGCTTGTGAATAGTAGGGTTGCCAGGCCCAGCCTAGCAACCATTGGGAGGACAGGGGGTAGGGACATGTGGAGCATGTGATGTTGCTGACATTGCTACGTCTCTTCTGGGGGAAAACCTGGAAGTGCTGTAGGGTAGTGCTAGGAATCACGGGAAAGTCTGTGGTAAACCATAGTGACATCACTATTAAGTTTTTTCTCCCACTGCCACTCCATTCAGTGGTGGGATGTTCTGGCCACAGCTTTCTGCACCAACTTTAGCTTCACACCGTATCACCAGCTTTCAAGCTTTGACTCTGAGCCATTTAAACCCCGATTAAACCCCTGCATTCTGCTCTTCACAAACTGCCTTAAAAGTTGTGGAAATTCATAGCAGCTCATCAGTTTGCGAACATTGCTTTATAAACCACGAACTGGCCAAACTGGCAACCTAAGCCTTACTAAGTAGAATTGTAAGAAACATCAGGTGGAACAGATAAAAAAAATTCTATTGAAAAGTTGCTGGTGGTCCCATTTGTTTCCTCTTTTTGCTTATGTCTACCTGGATGGAGTTTTGACTTCACCATAAACTTTCATTTGTGAACTGCTTTGTGCCCATTCCTGTTTATCTGACCTTCTCTCCCCACTGCATTCAGACTCAGGTTTGGGATACATCACTTAAAATGTGTGCATATTTAACTGAATTAGACATAAATGAGCACTACCTTATCCATGTTACTGGGGAATAGATTTACCAGGTGATAAAAAGAAAGCCTCATCTACTCAGAGGCACAGAAGCCAGTTGAAGCAGTGTAAATTATTCCATACACTGATCATAGCTTCAGAATTGCTTTTCTATGAGGTACTACAGGTTAGAATTTTCTTTTGTTCAGTGGAAATAGTCTGAGCATTAATGTAGTGGAACATGTTTTTTTTTAATGTCCATTTCTTTGCTCATCGTATTAAAAGTGGCATTTCCATTAATGTAGCCACAGGATGGCAGCACAGCAGACAATTCTGGATACTCCAAGCAGCTTTATATTTACTTTTACTTCTCTAGCTGATTTACTTCTCTAGCTAAGGAATAGACAGCAATGCATGGTTGATTTGTGGTGAAATCTGCAAAACAGGTCAGCTGCATACAAAATTCTTGGTTAAAGCACATTTCTCTTCTTGTAGATCAAGATGGATAGCTGTGTCTGTCTGGAGCAGTAGAAAAGAGCAAGAGTCCAGTAGCACCTTAAAGGCTAACAATATTTGTGGAAGGGTATGTGCTTTCATGAGTCACTGCTCAGTTCTTCAGATTCTCTTCTTGTAATGAGTATGATTCCTGTCAGCTCCTTACAAAAGCTAGTGTGCATGGCTAGCTATATTATGAAAACAGTTTTATGCATTTATGAAGCTAAAGATCTGGAGGTAGGTGATTTGCGTACTATAAAGGGTGGGGAGTTAATGTTCAGAGGATTTTTTTACAGATACCATCACAGAGCAAAGGAGTCTCATGGTATTTTAAATCACCCCCTCCCCCGGAAGAGTCTTAACACTTTCAAGGCATGCAGACAGTGAACGGCATTTCCATTTGTAATTTGGAAGCTCCAAAGCCAATACAGTATTGCAGATTTGCCTGCTTGTTCACAAAAAATGTAGATTTGGGTTACACAATCTGCTGGTTTGTGCCATGTGCATAGGAACAGTGTCTGTAATAGGACTGGTATAGATCTGAGGATCACCCACAACCACAAAAGCTGCATAAAGAAGCCAGCAGATCCAAAAGGTCATGACCATGAGTATCACTGCCTGTGTGACACCTGTGCTTCCGCTGTAGTTACTCCGTCTCATTGTGCAGTGTTAGCAATTTAAATAGCATATTAGATACCTTGCATATACAGGACACCCATCAATGTGGATATATTTCATTGTGTGTAAAAGATTGAATGACAGCTCCTGCGGAAATGTTTAAAGATGGATTATTTTGCACTCTCTCTTCTCTGACCAGTTGGAAGTTTAGGTAGAAGTCAGTCTCCACAGAATGTATCCTTTAGAAGACAAAGCATAAGAAGCATTTTGTGCCATTGTAATGATTGGTTTATTTGTAACTATACAGTTTGATCACCGTAAAGAGGAACCAGAAGCAAGAATTAGGCTATCTGGAATATAATGTGGTAAGAGATTTTGTGGCAGTGATGATGAGGAGAGTTGTTTGCCATAGAATATTCACAACCATTTCACTTTGTGAACTGAGGTAAAAGGCCAGTTTGGCTGAAAAATACTCCCATGGAGTATTAGGAATAGAAGGAGTGGTGGTAGGGTAGACAGATAGTAGACTGAAAACCATAGAAGGATCGCATATTAGAGTATAGGGATGCTAAGGGACAGTATACAGAAAAACAGGAATGTGTGTTAGGTTGGAGACTGAAATATACTGAGTTCAAGACCCGTATAGTGATCAGCTCATAGTTTATTAGTGATTTCAGCTTAACTCTAAGACAACTCTAGCAGGGCTGGAGCCCTGTTTATATGCATGCAAAAGACTCTACACCCCCCTCCCCTCCCCGTGATAAGCTATTTACAAGACATTACTACTTGATTGGAGCTGCGGTGGCTCAAGTGGTTAAGACGCTGAACTGCAGGCTGTGGAAGGTCAGTAGTTCAGCGGTTCAAGACCCAGGTACCGCAAGACAGGGTGAGCTCCTGTCTCTAGTTCCAGCTCCTGCCAACCTAGCAGTTCGAAAGCAAGAAATTGCAAGTAGATAAATAGGTACCACTTCGGTGGGAAGGTAACAGCGTTCCGTGCGCCTTGGTGTTTAGTCATGCCGGCCACATGACCACGGAAACGTCTTCGGACAGCGCTGGCTCTTCGGCTTTGAAACGGAGATGAGCACCGCAACCCTAGAGTCGGACTCGACTGGCTTTCGAGCAAGGGAACCTTTACCTTTTTTTACTACTTGATTGGTTTATTCCAGAGTCCTAGTCGGCTATTGTTCTTTTGCTCCAAGCTCAGCCAGTCTCTGGGGTGATTCAATCAGGGTGATTCAATCAGCCAGTCTCTAGGGTGATTCAATCACCCTAGAGGGTTTGCTGCAGAAAAACTGCACAATGTCCTAAAACAGCTTACATGATGGTAGTGGCCTGTATCCAGTCATTCAGTTCCAAAGGCTTACAAGCACTTAAGTTTTCTTAGCAGTGATTTCTACCAATTCCCCCTATCATTACAGCCTACTGACACCACCACCAGTGTTCCCTCTAAGCTGAGTTAGCGTGAGCTAGCTCACAGTTTTTTAACCTCCTGCTCACACAATTTTGTCTTCGCTCAGGAAGGAGGGCTGGAGAGCAAATTAACTTCTGCAGCAGCCAAATCGCTCGCTCACAACTTTCATGCCGGCAGCTCACAAAGGAGAGTTTTTGCTCACAAGACTCCACATCTTAGAGGGAACATTGACCACCACCACCATTTTGTTTTTGGAGATCTGCAAACCTTAAGTCATTGGAATATGTGTGACTGGCTGCAGGCTAATATTAAGTCAGGATAAAGAATAAAGGTGTGTAATAGAGCTGTCAAGTGTAGCTTCTGAGGAATGTAAGGACATAAGAAGAGCCCTGCTGGATCAGACCAGTAGTCCATCTAGTCCAGCATTCTGTCTTGCACAGTGGCCAACCAGGTCCAGCCAACAACAGGCTATAGAGGACAAGGCCTTCCCCTGATGTTGCCTCCTGACTCTGGAATTCAGAGGCTTAGTGCCTCTGAATGTGGAGTAGGGCTGCCAAATGTGGGCGGGGGGCGGGGAATCCCCCGCTTTGAAGCCCCGATTTCCGACGCGGTGGAATCGGGGCCCGGGGGAACCCCGCCCCCGGCGTGTGCGTCACTAGCAAGTGACGTGGGCACGCTGGGGGCGGGGCCACGGCCATACAAGGGAAAACTCTATGGTTTTCCCTTGTATGGCTGTGGCCCCGCCCCCAGCGTGCGCACTGTGCCTACATCACTGTTCTACCCCTAAGTAATCCCATGAATTCTTTGTTCAGAGGGATCCGACGCATTAGCAAGCTCTCTGGACACGTTTTTGGGCATAAAAATAGCACTCAGAGCTCAGTCTCTGTGTGTCTGCCCCACACACCTACTGGCAGTTCACCCCCAAATTCGTTTGGGTCATGTTCCATCTTTCCAGTCTCTGCTCCATGGACTCCTGAACTTCTGGACAGGTGAAGTATATTTCCTCAACACTCTCCTATTATTCCCACTCACCTCTTTACTTCCATTAGCTGTGTGTATGATTTAACATGTTTTTTATTTCTGTATGTGTGCATTTTCTTGGAATTTTCTTCTGTCTAGTAAAAAACAGCAGCACCTGTCTGGTTATTAAGAGCACTCTTAAAGGGAAAGATCCCCATAGACAT
>NW_015177284.1:0-3683 GCF_001447785.1 Gekko japonicus
AAATGTTCTTAGGATATTCATGATGTTTATAATGTTTTTAGAATACTATTTATTTTCAAATGCTGCTTCTTGATAAACTGACATGGATAGCCCAGGTGAGCCCAGTCTTGTCAGATCTTGGAAGCTAAGCAGGGTCAGTCCTGGTTTATATTTGGATGGGAGGCCACCAAGGAAACACAGGGTTATGACACAGAGGCAGGCATCAGCAAAAACCACCTCTGAAGATCTTTTGCCTTGAAAACCTGACAGAGTCACCATAAGCTGGGCAGGATTTTCAAAAATAAAGACCCAAGTCAGTCATAAACAGTGCCATCAGAAGCAGAGTTACACCATTAGTCTACGGGCATAAGAAGATACAACTTTGCAGGCAACCAAGTCTTGTTGGTCTCTAGGGTGCTGCTGGACTCCAGTCTAGCTATTCGAGTGCAGACCAAAGACTAGCGCAGCTATCCTCTGAATCTATTTGCTTAGGGTGACACTGAGACCACCTCTTTTCCCTCCTCAGTCTTGGCACAGTTTCCAAAGATACCGCTGGGATACGCAGCCTTGGCTATTCCCCTTCTGGTCTCGATGGTCTTACTTGTTGTCTGTTGCATGAGAAAAAAGAAAGGTAGGCGAGGGTGCAAACGGGGAAATTCTTCATTTTCTTTTTAAAATAATGAGTGTTACCAAGTAGTGACACAACACATTTTTGTCTCTTTGCCTGCTTTCTCTCTTGACATTTCTTTCCACTTTGGAAGCATCAAAGGGTCAACAAGAATTTGAGCTGACAGAAAACAAGGAAGAAAGAGATCTGGACTATCTTGGAACACTGACGCCCCGAGCAGCCGCCTTACAGAAGCAAGAGGTAAATACCAGTATGAGTCACCTGTGATTTTCAGCCTGCAGGTGCCTGAACTTGAAGGACGGCAGTTTTAATATATATATAACCCTGTTTCTCCATCTTGACTTCCTTCAAGAAATCTTAGAAATTGTGGTATGGAACTTCCTACAAAAACCCATACTTATGGAACTGGAAATATGTTTTTAACTTACTCCTGTGATATCAATTGAGGGCAACTTCTTTGAATGGCTTTAAATAAGCAATTCAGGCAAATTCATGGAGCAGAGCTTTGATGATCGCTTTTACCCATTACTCGGGTTTAGCTGGAGATCTCCTGGGGTTGTAGCTGGTCTCCAGGCAACAGAGATCAGTTCCCATGGAGAAAATGGCTGCTTTGGAGGGTGACTCTATGGCATTATAGCCTGCTGCTGAGGTCTCTCCCCTCCCCAAATCCTGCCCTCCACAGGCTCCATCCCCAAAATCTCCAGGTATGTCTCAATCAGGAGCTGACAACCCTCCCTAGCCACTACTACTAAGTGCACCTTCCACGTACAGAGGCAGTATACACCTCTGAGATGCCAGAAGCTAGGGATCGACAAAAGGGATATCTTCCTTCTTCGTGCTACAGCTGGGACTTTCTCAGAGTCCACTGCCTGGCTGCCATTAGACATCAGATGCTGAACTGGGTAAACTGTTGACTGGATCCAGCAGGGCCTTCTGAGAGATCTGGGCATTCTTTTGCCTGTCCTCTTCTATATAATTTTGCCGGTGAACCACAGGAGCGAAACCTCCTTATGCTTGTAAACATGCTCTCAGCCGAGGGGGAAAGGCCTCCTCCCGGGGCTCCTGCTTTAATACCTGAACACCTTCATTCAACCCCCTTCCTCTGATTTTCCCAGGGCTCAGAAGTCACCTATGCAGATGTCAGAATCTGCTCTGCTGGAACCCCTTTGAAACCAATGATGAGGAATAAACTCAAGCCAGTGGAAGAGGAAATGGTGCTGTACAGCAGGGTCCACTTTCAACCCACCAGCAGAGCAGCAAAATAAAGAGATAGTGGCGCAAAATTCATTTTCGGGTAGGGTCAGGCGGAATAAAGTATGCAATATCCGAAGACTGAAATACACAAGCATATTTCAGATGAGGGTGAACTAAGTCTATCGCATGCTTAGTTTGTAATCCTAAACAGATTCAGTTGGAGTCAACAATTTGTTTTTAATAAATATGACTTAAAGGTTTAATGTAATTACAATGTGATTACTTGTTTAGAATGAAGACTGTAAAATTCCCAGAGAATGCAGCATGTTCAACTGAAAGAGTGCAGTAAAGTTTTTATAAAAGTACTGTTTCAAAGTTCAGAATCATTTATAAAACGGGCTGGCGGTATCTTTTTGGTCACTGCATTCATGTGCATTTGTGGAACAATATTTGGGGAAATGTGCACAGAAAATCAAGTGAAAAAGCAACTTTGATATTGCTTTCCAGTCATTACATACATGAACGTGTAGGGGAAAAGCATACAACCAAAACACACTGAAATAATCAGTCACAAAATGCCAGAGGTATGTGTAACTTCTGATGGAAAATATTCAAAGTGACTGCACAAAAATGGCACAAAATACATTTTTACAGGTTTGATTCATGTAGTTGGGGAGGGCAGATCAAGTAATGGAGATTCTGTTGTACCTATAGGGGTGGGAAGTGTGATAGCATTTCCCAAATTGTTCCATGCTATACACCATTTTGCACTGTTTCACAGTAATGATAAACACACACACACACACACACACACACACACACGATTGGCAAGTGCTGCAAATTTATGAGTTTTCCCCCTAATATCTATTTATTTGCTAATGCACAAATTCCAAGCTGGGAGGAAACCACTCTTTAGAATCTGGACTTGCTGCAAACACAGAGCTAAAAGCATAGCTGGTCAGTTCAAATGATAGTTTCACACGAACATGGAAATAAATTATCCCACCATGCATGAAGAGAGGGGGGAAGAAGCATGGAAGCTTAAAAATTCTCCCCTCCCTGCATGTTTGCTAAGAGGTGAAGCATAGTTTGCTTGCTGAAATACCTGAGCAAAGCAATGCTGAAAATATCCAGTTCCATCTTAGGGATGAATAAGGATTAAAGAGAATATAAAACTGCTGATTATCATAATGCCTCTATGACCTATTACACATGCACATCTTACTTTTAGATTTTCCAAGCAGTAAGCATTTAAGCTTGACTTCAGATTCTGCACCCACCTTATGCACCATTCCTTTTCCTCCAGTGTATTCATCCTGCAGCTACAATTTAAAAACCGCACTTTTCTAATTGGGGTGGGAACATCCTTTCTGATCAGGAAAGGCTGAAGAGTCTAGAACTTCCCAGTTTAGAGAAAAGGCAGCTAAGGGGCGGAAATTATTTATGAAACTGCGTGGGGAGGAGAAAGAGCACTTTTCCTCCCATTATACTAGAATTTACAATGAAACTGAGTGGCAGTGGGTTTAGGAGAAATAAAGTACTATTCCACACAAAACAGAACTTGCTTGTGGATCCTGTTTTTTGAGGATCACGAAGCTGCGGAGGAAATCGGGCGAAGCCGCGGGTCAAATGCAGCCCCCCGGCTTCGGGTGTGAAATTGACCAATAGCAAACGGCGGCGTAACATCGAGGCAGCTCTAGTGCAAAATCAGCCAAGGTTTAGTAACAGGAGTCAAAGTCCTGGAGAAGACGGCTATCAATGGCCATCTTGTTTTACACCAGCCTCTGTTTGTAACACTCCCTCTCCCCCACCCTTTGCCAGAATAAAAAAAAAAAACCTTAATGCATCTAAGGAAGTAAGTTCTGACTCACAAAAGCACACG
>NW_015177284.1:3982-4091 GCF_001447785.1 Gekko japonicus
AGGAGGAAGAGGTCTGCCTTCATAAAACCACAGGGTCACGCCTGCTGCTTCTCAACTCAGCTTGCGAATCATGGAGCAAAACTGGCCGTGTCTCTTCTCTCCACTGTGG
>NW_015177284.1:7701-7856 GCF_001447785.1 Gekko japonicus
GGGCATTCCGCTTTAAATCTGTCACACAGACATTCCCTGAACATGCTTGAAATGGAGGTTTGGTCACTTCCCTGACCCCCATCTCCTGTGCTCCTCCTCTTTGCTTAACAGAAGAGCCTCACCGTCCGTCTTTCTCCGTGTCCCCAAAGCAAGAG
>NW_015177284.1:8301-11238 GCF_001447785.1 Gekko japonicus
TCCGTTTCTGACAGACGAAATGTGTCAAGAGTCCAGTTTTTAAAGAATAGAACACAGCTGACATTCCTTGAACACGCATCCTCTCCATTCACGCACTCCCTGCGCCTGCTTCCACAAGAGGACGGAGATTATTCCTGCAAATACTGGGTTGTCGACTCGGACTGGGAGATCCCATCTCAGGAAAGCAACATCATCAGCATTTCTGTGACAGGTGAGGCCTTCTCTTTCGGTGTTGTTTCTTACCATGATCTGCTGCTAAATGTACTTATGGGAACATCTTGTAATTTGAGGGAAATGTTCTCTTGACCCCTGCCACTGAAGGAAATTGGGTAAAGCTGCCATAACTTATTCATTTGTTATGTTGTAGTTCATCAGAGAATGCTGCTCTTGCTTTGGTTTATCACATTGTATCTGGGAAGCTAAGCAGGGTCAGTTCTGGTTAGTACTTGGATGGGAGGTCACCAAGGGAATCCAGAATTGCTATGCAAGGGCAGGCAATGGCAAGCCATCTCTGGCTAACTCTGAACACCTCTAATGGGGTTGCCATAAATTGGTTGTGACTTGGCGGTGATTTTCACCACCATTGTATTTAAATGTTTAACAGCCCCGGTCATACGGGCCAGATAACGTGGGGGGGAGGCGTGGCTGTTTGCCCCAGAGCAAAATAAAGCACGGTAGCCTGATCACACGGTCCCCCGAGTCTCCGCACGTTGACTGTTAGCTGGCGATCACACGGCGATGCTGCAGCATGGCAAAGAAGCGGCACGGCGCGATCACACAAGCATTTCGCGTTTGTGCGCATGCGTAGTTCCGCGGAGCAGCACAGCTTTCAGTTTTGTGTTTGTGCGCATGCGCTTACGAAAAACATCCAGTTTGCGACAGGACGTGGACAGGCACCAGATGCCACAGGATACTAATGCTCCCACTATCAGTCGCCCGCCTGTGCTGCGCGTTTTCCGAATACTAGAGCACTTTCCTTGGTACATTTTTTAAAAAAACTTTTTAACTCCGCATCTTCGGCGGGATTCCACGGGTTGGCCACGGGGTGCGCTACGCTTCCCAGATGTTGCGGTGTGATCGCGCCCCAAAAATCCGCCCGAGATTCGTGCCTTTTGCGTGGCAAATTCTCCGTGTGACCGGGGCCTACTATATGTTTATATAATTTTTTCAGAGGTGGTATTGTGGTGACGATTTATCTCATTCTCTTTTCTTTTCTTAGCTTGGATTATATTTAATGTATTGTTTTACTGTTTTATAACATTGTTTGCTAGGTTGAGCATTGATTTCCATATGGGTTATCCCCGAGTTCAGTGCTTTTGAAAAGCGTTTTTTGTCCTGCTTTCCCCACAGTATCCGTGGTATTTTTGCAAACCCCATTCATTTCACCAGTCCTCCTAAAACCTACTTTGCTCTGAAGGTTTGGGAAAGAAGATCACAGCGAAGCCTGGATGGCTGCTGTGTGGACGAGGAAATTAGACAGCCATCTTCTCTGACACTGTCCCTACAGGAGCCATTTCCTCCCCCTGCCACCAGGGGGGCTATTTTTTAAAAAAATCAGCACTAGAATAATGTAATATCGATATACTGTCATGACAGATGTAGCAGGTTATCTGAATTCTCAGCTTTCATTTTCTAAAGTCTCTATGCCCTCCCCAGCACAGATTTAAGTAACAGGCAGTTTTCCCTCTAAGCTGAGTTAGTGTGAACTAGCTTAGTTTTTTGGCTTCCGGCTCACACATTTTTGTCTTAGCTCAGGAAGGATGGCTCCTAGGGCTGCCAAGTGGGGGCGGGGGGCGGGTAAACCCCTGCCGTGGAATTGGGCCCCGGGGGGAACCCACCCCAGCGTGCGCGTCACCAGGAAGTGATGTTATGACGCCGGGCACGCTGGGGGTGGGGCCATGACCATCCAAGGGGAATATTTAAAAACAAACAAGCGGTAAAAGCCCTGGTGACCCCGGGATCCGGGGGGGGGATGGCCACTACCGAGGGACTGGGGCAAGGAAACTGCAGGGAGACCTGCCATGCAGAAACGACATTGCTGCTGTGCTTTATTGGCAGTCACGCCAGTGATGGGTAAACCACAAATTTCCATCCTTGCGTTGAACCCACCAACGTTTCAGAGAAGGTGGGATAGAAATATTTGAAGTAAACACATTATAATAGATAATGCTAGACCATCAGAAAGGGAAGTGGGACTGGGGTGCTGCGGAGCTTGGGGCATTTGGCCTGTTATAGTAGCCAAATGAAAAAGATGGCCCCTGTTTCAGGTAAATAGGATTCCCAAGACTCCTCTAGTTTGTTATTGATCTATTTATTTCAAACGGAGAGGAGCAGGAAAGATAAGGAATGGTGGGAACACGTACATTCCCAGTCTCATTTTTAAAAGGTAAAGGTTCCCTTGCTCGAAAGCCAGTCGAGTCCGACTCTAGGGTTGCGGTGCTCATCTCCGTTTCAAAGCCGAAGAGCCAGTGCTGTCTGAAGACGTTTCCGTGCTCATGTGGCTGGCATGGCTAAACACCAAGGTGCACGGAACGCTGTTACTTTCCCACCGAAGTGGTACCTATTTATCTACTTGCAATTTCTTGCTTTCGAACTGCTAGGATGGTAGGATTTTTCTCATTTTAGGGGAATCCTAAAACACCCATGAACTGCAGACTCTGTACCACATAGATCCAGGTGGGCAGCTGTGTTGGTCTGAACAAATTTTGAGTCCCGTGGCACCTTTAAGACCAACAAGGTTTATTCAAGCTATGGTCTCTCGTGTGCACACACATTTCTTCAATGTATCTGAAAAAGTGTGCGTGCACATGAAAGCTCATAAGTCAAATAAACCTTTGTTGGTCTTAAAGGTGCCACTGGACTCAAAATCTGTACCATGTAGTCCTTGCATGTGCCCTGGCTAATGGCCTCTTCTTGTGTGATCCTCCAGATCCACCT
>NW_015177285.1:0-2905 GCF_001447785.1 Gekko japonicus
TTGTAATACCAGGAGATCTCCAGGTCCCATCTTGAGGACGACAATCCTGTGTGTGTGTGTTTGTTTGAAGGTGTGCCTTTAGTTTGTTACTAGATTCTACCTGAGGTAAATTTCTTTGTTTGGGCAGAGCATGTGAGAGAACACTGAATGTGTTTCATGTTCTCAGGGAGCATTTTCGGTTCTCTGTAAAGAAGCATTCTATTAAGGGTGGATTCCATTCATCTGTCGGAAAGGGAAGCCGTATTTTGAAAGCATGCAAACTGCACAGAGATGTTTTGATAGGTTTCTTTCTGTGGGGAAAGGTGAGTAAAAACAGATGGTTAACCAAAAAAATAAAACCCACCCATGTATCAAAACCTCACCCCTCCAATGTTGTTTCCGCTTGAAATTTCTCTCTTCGGAATACCCAAAAAACAAGACGTGCGGTAGGATAGTCACTTTTACTTCCCTCGCCAAGCCCGTTAAGTCAAAATATTGTGATATTAACGTTCAGTTAAATCATTTTGCATAATTAAATAGCCTGGCCTCTTTCAGCTCCAGAGATATGAGTGTTCAACTGGCAAGTCTTGTCGAAATATGTTGATCCACCAGGGTATCTGAAATGGCTCCACTAAAAAGCAGTGAACCTTAAATAAAGAGAAATCCCCAGCTGTATAGATATATCCTGTCAGGGAAAACCAAAACTCTCCTGGATAGTAAAACTACCCTTCTGTATCTAGTCAAGTGCAAACAAGAGCATGAAAACTTAACTTTTCCTGTTGGAAATAATATAATTAAAGGGTGGGCTTTGGTCTTAAATAAAGAGAAATCCCCAGCTGTATAGATATATCCTGTCAGGGAAAACCAAAACTCTCCTGGATAGTAAAACTACCCTTCTGTATCTAGTCAAGTGCAAACAAGAGCATGAAAACTTAACTTTTCCTGTTGGAAATAATATAATTAAAGGGTGGGCTTTGGTGGCATTTTCTGCTTGCTTACTATCCACAGTGCTCTTCAGTCTTTCCTTCCTAGGGTCGCCGTGTTTTCACACTTGTCCTTTCCCCATGTCTTTAAGGTTAGCATGGCACGGTGTTGAAGCCTTTTCTTACCATTTATAGGCCAGAAGGGGTTAGGTGAGGCAAAAAAAAGTTGATGATATTCCTTACCCATCAGATTTGACATCCCAAACTAAGGTTTTTCAAAGACCATTCCAGGTCTTTTTGAAGTTATGTTGGACAGAGATGAAAAATGGGTCTCTACGTTGGTTCACTTTTGTTACTCTTTATTTTCAGTATTTACTATATCCTCCCAAGTTCCAGGTTCAAGACAGGTGTCTATACCCTTCCCTCTTCAAATAACTACAATTCCCATGAGGCATGAGCCAATAGCACAAGCCACACAGGCCTGATTCACCTCTTTTGTTAGTGGAACAACTAACAATAAGAATTTGGTAGACATGGCAGGGGTGAAAACTACCATTCCCATGAGGCAGTACAAAGACACACGTGCTTGAATTCATTCACGTTTGCCTTTGGAATTAATGGACATCAAATCAGGCAGCCGTATAAAGGACACAGAGACACTTCATATCTGTAAGCCACTGTGAATGCATATTTTTATTTTAAAAATGGGGTATTCTCTAAGCAGGGAGGCAGCAAGGGAGATGGAAACTGTTGCGAAAGGGGACCCTCGGTAAAGCAGTATAAGCAATTGACTTTTTAGCACAATTGAACACATTGGTGGTAGAAAGTGCCATCAAGTCGCAGCTGACATGGTGACCACATGAGGTTTTCAAGGCAAGGGATGTTGAGAAGTGGTTTGCCATTGCTTGCCTCTGCATACCGGGTTCCTTTGGTCGTCTCCCATCCAAATACTAACCAGGACTAGCCCTGATTCATTTCTGAGATCTGATGAGATCAAGTTAGCCTGGCCCATCCAGGACAGTTGAACACATTAGAACTGTTCAAAACCGTATATCGAATATTCAACTTCACAAATCATGATTGGAAGAGTGTGAGCTGACCTGGCAGGTGATTGGTCTCTGGTCATTTTTGTGCCTATTTGTAATCCATAAAAAATTGTTTGGTAGCCTTAACATTAATCCAAAGGGGACCTTTGCCCCAGGAAGACACATTTTATTGCATGTGTACAAATGACACAAATCTACAAACACGAACCAAACACCTTTGTTCCTTCTCCTTCAGGGATGGAGTGGATGGCTTTGAGGTTTCTATAATAACCTCTTGTGTGTTCAGTTCCTATAGTTTTACACTTGGCCGAAGTTCTCTAATTGGGACCTTTGAGTGTCTCTCAGTTGTTTGAAGTTGTATACAGGAAAACCAGCTATTATCACCTTGTATCTTTCCTCCTGGAGCTGGGAGGGGACCCTTCCCCCCACTGGCACAAGGTTTTCTGAGAAGGACTCTTTGCTAAATCCTAAAGAAAATTAATCAAAGGATGGCAATATGGTGGCTCTCTGTGGCATTCTCAAACTTTTTCAAAATGCAGCCTGTTCCCAGATCAATAGGATCGATCCTCTTTGAGTGGAAGAAAAGGCAGTTCTTGTCACTTGACAGAAAGTCAAGTATGACATTTGATGCTATCCACACCAGTTTGTAATAGGCATGGAGGTGTGGGCCATTCAGTCTGCAGGAGATGCAAGATATCCTCTGCTACGGAATGGGCCTCAGATCCCTGTGACATTTCTTTGTATGTTTACTTATATGGTTCTGGTTCTCCAATTTTTACCATGGGCCTCACAGATCGATTTGTATCAAGAATTTTAATTTTTTAATTTACTTTTTGATTTATATACCGCTCTTGACCCCGAAAGGTCTTTGAGCGGTTTACATATGCCTCTTAATTCCTACCTAGGGCCACAATTTGTATGGGGGAGGGATTGCCTACCAGCACCCAGGCAGCGTGT
>NW_015177285.1:6958-7107 GCF_001447785.1 Gekko japonicus
CAATTTCCTATCATTAAGGTCAACACAAACTCCTGCCACTGAAACGTTCTTTTTCACGAGCCCATGCCGCACGTTCCCATCCTCTCCAACCCCCGTGACAACGTCTCCTAATGCTTAGTCATCTTCAAAGGCGCCACTGAATAGTGTTT
>NW_015177285.1:7226-7365 GCF_001447785.1 Gekko japonicus
TTTGATTACACTAGGAAGGTTTCCTGGGGCAGGTTCCGATATAATGCCAAACCATGGTTTGGCTTTATTCAGATGGGCTTTGAGCTCCTTCCACCCTTCTTTGCCTTGGAGTCCTCATGTGTTTTGATTGTCTTCTCAA
>NW_015177285.1:7543-11206 GCF_001447785.1 Gekko japonicus
TTCATGTTCATTGCATCGATAACACTGTCTAACCATCTCATCCTTTGCCGTCCCCTCCTTCTTTTACCATCAGTCTTTCCCAGCATCAAGGTCTTCTCCAGTGAGTGCTCCCTTCTCATTTGGTGGCCAAAGTATTTGAGCTTCAACATCAGTATCTGGCCTTCCAGGGAACAGTCAGGGTTGATTTCTTTCAGGATTGACTGATTTGATCTCCTTGCAGTCCAAGGGACTCTCAAGAGTCTTCTCCAGCATCATAATTTGAAAGCATCTACAGTGGGCAAACTTCTTCCTCTGCTGCTCTGATCCCTGCCTTTGCTCGGTAGAGGAGTGGGAGCAAAACAGGGGGGAATGGCATCAAAAATCTCCATGACATCACTTCCCAGAGTGACATTACAGTGTTGTTTCCCTACTCTCTGCTCCAAAATGACCCCCCTCTCCATACCTTCCCAGCCGGCAACCCTATGCCAAACTATAGCACATGCTGCCCTTCAAACCAGAATCAGATTGTGGTTGCCCATTCTGGTTAGGAAAGGTGGGATGAAACTGTCTGAGACAGCTAAGCTTTTGTTTCCAAGAATAAAGCTTGGTTGTGGCCAGAGGCCCTTGGCCTTTAGCTCTTAGCCTGTGGCTTTGAATGAGCTGAATCCAGGACTGGCCCAATATACTGTTGCTTATTTTTGCTTCTTTTATTGAAATTGTATTTTTCTCTACTGTTGTAAGTTGCTTTGGGTCCCTGTGGCAAGAAAAACAGGGTATACAATATTTAAGATTATCATATAAGCTAGGAATTGCATATTTGCCACTTCTGAGAATAATGTCACACTGCAAAATGACCAAGAGCCTGAGCCCACATATGTGCCATCTAGTTACACACAACTGACTTAAGGTGACCCCAGCAAGGGGCTTTCAATGCAAGTGAGAAGCAAAGATGCTATTGCCTTCCTCTGCAGACTCTTCCTTGGTGGTCTCTCATCCAAGTATAAAGCCTGCTTAGCTTATGAGATCTGGTGAAATCAGACTGTATCATGTAGGGATGGGCACGAACCACATTTTTGCAGGGTATTTTTACAGATCATGGTTTGTGGTTGAACCACAAACCAAACCACAAACTATGTTAGTTTGCAAACCAAACCAATTTGTATCAGTTTGTGACCTTTGCTTTCTGCTCCCTACCACTTTTTGCAGGGAACAGAAAGCAGGGGTTTAAATGGCTTCGAGCCATTTACCCCCCTGCTTTCTGCTCCCTGTTGCTCAGCTGTTTTTCATGAAGAACAGAAAGCAGGGCTTTAAATGGCTCAGAACCATTTAAATCCGTTCTTTCTGCTCTTCATGAGCTGCCATGAGCCACCACGAACCGCCTTAAAATTCACGGAAGCTCAGGGCGGTTTTCCAGTTTGTGAACGTCACTTCACGAAACTTGAAGCAGCCAAAATTCGTGCTGAACTTTAGCTCATGAGCCGATTCATGCCTATCCCTAATATCATGCCACCTTCCTACGTTAGCCCAACATGGGGCTAAGCAAATCCAAAAAGATTTCAGTCTTGGCTGAAATTATTGGGGTCACCAAGTAGAGGGGAAATGTTTACGCCTCCCCATAATGATAGCCTTCCAGACACTTGTTTTCTCTTCTCTCTACAATTATGTGATCAATTTCAGCAAGATCATCATTCCTCCTCTTCCTGGACCCTGAGGGGAGCTCACTGCCCCTCTAGAAACCCTTCTTATGTTCCATCTCTTGCCTTTCTTAGTTTCTGTCCACTCTCTCCAGCTTTACGGCCTCCCATTAAATACAGTCAGGTCAATACATGCAGGAGAATAGGCTGTTATGGGAGGACAGAGTTCTCCTGAGATAGGACAGTGGACTGGGTCATTTCAAACTGTGAACAATCTATTCGCATGTTCTCCTATGGGCCACTTCCTGTAGGATCTAACACATCTTTTAGTTTTTAGTTCACTGGGGGTCTTCTTAACCACAACGATGGATGAGGAACAAGAGACAGGGAGCTTCAAAGGAAAATCCGAAATCAAGCAGAGGATCTGGGTTATTGAAGTGCAACCCCTGCACCTCACCCGGGGGAACTGTGTTCCCCCGCGTTCCCCCCCGAAATGACCTCTGGGCTAATCTGTGGATCCCCATATACAGGAAAGCTTTCACTCTGGCCCACTTCAGTGCTCTTCTATCTGCACTTTTGATGAATTTATATGCCCTTGCACAATCAGGGAAGTTGAAACAGTTGGGCATATTTTGGTGTACTGTCCCATCTATGACAACATGAGATACACATTGATCAGTCATATCCTCCAAAAAAAAAAACCCTAGAGGAATAGAGGCATGTTATACCCTCCCTTCATCTAGTGGACCTTGACTCTGGAGCCATGGATAGAGTTGGTACATTCTGTGCAGCCACTAGACTCTACCATGGGTCTGTGGCAACATACATCTGCTATTTGTATGCTTTTTATGCATTGGTTTCTTTGTGAATATTTTTGTTACTGCACACTTTATACTGCTGATCTATGACCATAATGGATTACTATTATTACTGCTCTACTGCCCTGACCTGGATGGCCCAGACTAGACTGATTTCATCAGATCTTGGAAGCTAAGCAGGATTAGCCCTGGTTAGTATTTGGATGGGAGACCACCAAGGAAGTCCAGGGTAACTACAGAGAGGCAAGCAATGGGGTACCACCTCTAAAATGTCTCTTGCCTTGAAAACCCTACAGGGTCACCATAAATCAGCTGTTAACTTGACAACACTTTCCACCACTCCACACACTAGCACTTCTACAAGGACAACTATTATGAGGCAGGGGAAAGCAGTGAGAGAACATGTATACACAATAGTTCAGAAATGTTCAGAAAACAAGGAACTCCCCCCCTCCACTTTGAGGATGCTACCTGCAACTTGCAATCAAAAGGGAATCTGTACCAAGTGGTGATTGTCCATTCCTGCCCGGAAGCAAATATCCTTTCCTAAACAAGCTAGAACAGGGAAACTGGATCCAGCCTGGAATCTGATATTGCTACCAACTGGAACCAATGAGTGAACCTATCAAACCAAATACTGGAGTTTAAGCAGGAGTTGCCGTGAAGTATATTTGCAAACACTGACCGAGAACAAATGTATGAATCCATTTCACAAATGATTGCACTAAAAAATACCTTTTCAACGAGAGGCACCGGGCCACCTTGCACTATGTCCCGAGTCAATAAAGACCTATGGTAACTAATTTTAAATTTGATATTTTTTTTATTACTATGTCACCACGACAATATCATAGTGTTCCAAAGGTGTAATTAAAGATTTGCCTAGATGTATAAGGCATTGTCAATATGGCCGAAGAATGCCAAAGAGACACATTGAGTGAGAATTTTGCTCAGCAGTTTCTATAGCAGTGTGGGCATTACAGAATTACTTCAGTGCCTTTTGGAAAACCTGTTTGTTAGGCACTTATATCAAGGGCCGTTATTAGAAGGGGAATGCTATAGACTCTTCAGTCATGTCACCTCTGCACCTTGGTGAGTGCCCTGAATTGGCAAATGAGGAAGGCACTAACCCCCTCCAGCCACATTTCTTTATACCCCATGAACACGTAAAACATAACATCCCCTTCAAAGCCTTGCTCTGTTTGCCCCCACCTGCTGATGTAAAAAGGGTG
>NW_015177286.1:0-1481 GCF_001447785.1 Gekko japonicus
ACTGTTTCCCATAGTGGCCAACCACTTGCCCTGAAGGGCCAAACAAAAAGTGCCTCCCAGCACTGGTTCAGAGGTCTGATTCATCTGCAGAAGGATGCACCAGTTGCTAAGGAGCCTCAACAGTATTGCCAAGCCTTCCATCCTTGATTCCTTTCAGTAAAAGGCAGCGGGAGGGACCAAAGACCCTTCCCAGGGCTGTATTGACTTCTGAGGGAGGATTCGTCTGGTCAGGCCAGGCAGCAACCTCTGGGCAACCTGCTGCCACTTGACTTTAGGGTTCCCACCTCAAGTAGGGTCTGGAAATCTCCTGGAATTACAACTGATTTCTAGACGAAAGAGATCAGCTCCTGTGGAGAAAAATGGCAGATTCAAAGGCTGGACTGTAAGGCATGATACTCTGCTGGGACCCCTTGTTCCCACAAATCCTGACTTCCCAGCCTCCATCCCCCAAATTTTCACAGTCTGGACTTGGCAGCCCTATGTGACTTGCACGACTCATCCAGGCATGGCTGCTTGCTGCTGTAACAGCAGCCACCCCAAAAAACCAGTATGGTGTAGTAGTTAGAGTTTCAGAGTCGGGTATAGGAGACCCAGGTTTGAATCACCACTCTGCTGTGGAAGCTCACTGGTTGATGTTGGGAGAGTTACACTTTCTCAGCCTAACCTCACAGAGTAGTTGTATGGATAAAATGGAGTCGGAGATTGATGTAAGCTGCTTTGGGTCCCCATTGTGGCAGAAGGCAGGGGATAAAGGAAATAAATCCCATTGTGGCAGAAGGCAGAGGATAAAGGAAATAAATAATAAATATAATTGAAGATGAGGCAGATAAAAGGTAGATGGGGCTGCTTTGTGGGCAGGAAGGAGAGAAGGAAACAGAGAAAGTTGAGGACGGTGTATGGGAAAGTGTACGGAGGAGGATACAGGAGAAAGTGAGGACCCTACAAAAGTCCTGGCAGGTTCCCCATCATAGAACTGTGCCTGACTGGCACTGCACAACTGGGGCTAGCCTGGTGACTAGTACTACACAACATGGCTACAGTTTTCCCAGGAGAGGCTGTCAGAGGGACGGAAGATGAGATCAGATAACGGTAGGTTGGCAGCTGGATGGGAAGGAGAGAAGGAAGCAGGAAAAGGGGAAAGACTGTGGGGGCTTTCAGTTAATGAAAGAGGAAGAAGTGAGGAAGAGGAAAATGAGATGCCCCTTGCAAGTCCTTGTGGGTCCTTCTAAGTTTATAAACCTCTATCATAACTCCCCACAGCCATCTTTTTTCTAGACTGAAAAGTTCCAGACTCTCCAGCGTTTCCTTATAGGAAAGGTGCCCTAAGAACCCTAATCATCTTGGTTCCCTCCTATGTCCTTTTTCCAGCTCTGCAATATCTTTTTTGAGGTATGGTGACCAAAAATGAACACAGTATTCCAAATGAAGCTGCACTATAGCTATATACAAGGACATTACAATATTGGCCCTTTTGTTTTCAG
>NW_015177286.1:6531-11167 GCF_001447785.1 Gekko japonicus
ATTTTTGCTCACAAGACTCCACAGCTTACAGGGAACATTGGCGGAGTAATTTTTTCTTTCTGAAAAGGGGGTGGTAGGCCAAATAAGTTTGGGAACTTCTCCTTAAGAGGACCCATCCTCTTATCCCATAATTGCTAAGCTTACTCAGAAGACTTTGGTGAGGTATCTTGTCAAAAGTCTTTTGGATGACTAAGTATATGATGTCTACTTGACTGCCCTTATCTACATGCTTGTTAATTTACTCAAAGAACACCAAAGGTTGGTGAGGCAGGACTTCTCTTTGCAGAAGCCATGCTGATTTTCCCTCAGCAGACTTTGTTCTTTGATATGCTTAATAATGATTTCATTCTACTAATTTACCCAAAAAAGATGTTAGGCTAACTGGGAGAAAAAGCTGAAGCAGCCTTAGTATATGTTGTCTGGAACTGGTGACTTATTAATTTTAAATGTGTTGATTTGCCCTAGAATTTCTTCTCTTTCATTTCTTCTGATTAAGCATTCTTCTTCAGTCACTCTGCAAAACAGATCAAGATGGAAGTGAGCAGTGACTTTTGAAAGCTCATACCCTGCCAAAAATTTTGTTAGTCTTTAAGGTGCTACTGGACTCTTGCTGTTTTCTTCTGCAAAACAGTGATTCAAGCATTGAACATCATCTTCTATGGTGGTTTGATGCAGGAATATTCATTCGGTTCCCCACAATCTCTCTATCCTCTTTCAGTAATCCTTTTATACATTTGTCACCAAATAGGACAACATCTCCTTGGCTGGGCACTGCGATCAGGAATGCAAAACCGTCTCCCCGCTCCCCCGGGCCTAGGGACGCTAGGTTAGCAATAACTAGGACCAGGGCGTTCTCCCTGGCGACACCAACGCTGTGGAACGAGCTCCCTCAGGAGATCAGAGCTCTACGGGACCTCCAGCAGTTCCGTAGAGCAGTTAAAACGCAGTTATTCCAGTGGTGTCGCAATAGCACTTTATCACAGGATGTATTAGCTGGGATTTTATGGTACTGTATGTGTGTAATTGTTGGTTTTAACTGTATATTGTTTTTAAATGGTTTGTAAGCTGCCCTGAGCTCCTTCGGTGGTAGGGCGGGGTAGAAATGTAATAAATAAATAAAATAAAAAATTAATGAAGAAAAACAAATATTTATTGTTTCTTTTAAGGTTTTAGGCATATACTTGTCAAACTGATATCTACTTCCAGTTTACATTTTGTTTTTTTAAAGGATCTTATACTCCTTTTTATTTTCATCAGTTGGGCTACCCTTTAACCTTTTGAAGGAAGCTTTCTTGCCTTTTAATAGCTTCTTTGACTCTGCTAATTAACCATGTTGGCATCTGTTTAGAATTGTTTCGATCTCCCGATGGGTAGGCATGCTACAGTCTGGTATGACAAAGGAAGGAAAAGTTTCGAAAATCACTATATAAAAGGAGCGTTAGCAAAGGTGTGGAAAGATATTAAGCAGAAATTTTATGTTAAAGTACCAAGGTGGGTGTCTCCTATTGAAGCCTTTGTGAAGCCGAGTTTGTATGAATATGAGAAAAAACTTTGTTATAATGACCTGCTAGATAATAGAAATGAGCTCAAATCTACTGAAGGTTTGAAAGAGAATAATGTGGGACTCTCATGGTTACAAATATTTCAAGTGCAAGCAACATATAGGGAAAATCAAAAGCAAGGATTTTATGATAAGCCCACTGAAATGGATAAAAATTGGATTCTGCCGAGAGAACGAATTATAAAAAATATTTATGGAAGTTTGTTGGAGGTTAAAATGAAGGAAGAGGTGGTGAGATCTAGCATGATAGCATGGAACAAAGATTTAGGATACACTATAGAGATAGATGGTTGAGGATATGGGATACTAACATGAAAATTACAAGGGCGACCGCCTTTAAAGAAAATATCTATAAAGTGGCCTTGAGGTGGTATCTATATCCAGCTAGAGTAGCAAAATTTTCTAAGACAACCTCAAATATATGCTGGAAATGTAGGCAGAATGTTGGCACCTACTTCCACATGTGGTGGAAATGCAGCAAGGCAAAGAAATATTGGAAGATGATAGGTAAAATGTTGCAAGAAATTATAGAAATCACTATTCCCCTTGAACCAGAATTGTACCTCCTTAATATGATTCCGAAGGGATTTGGGAAAGTGGAGAAGTATTTGTTGTTACACTGTATAATGGCTGCGAGGATTGTATTTGCCAAGTACTGGAAAAAGGAAGAAATACCGGAAAAGATAGAGGTCATGCAGAAGTTTTTTGAAATTGCCGAAATGGACAAAATATCATGTATATTAAAGGGGAAAGATGAACTTTTTTCGGGAAAAAAATGGAAAAAATTGTACAACTGGAAGTTAAAGGTGGAGGGTTAATTAGGAGGTGAATATTTAGAGTTTGTAAGGAAAGGAGGCTGTATGCACATCTGTGGTTAAATGAAGGAATAGCTTCATGTTGATGTATGTTTAGAAAACTCAATAAATAAAATATTTTTTTAAAAAAAGAATTGTTTCTACTTTGCCTAATCAAGAATACTTTTGACTTATCTTCTTTAACAATGGCTGATCCTTCTGATCAACTTTTCCCCTAGTCCCATCATAGCTGAGAAATGTTCTGTTTGTAAATTGTTCTTGAAGCTTTTAGAAATTGTATAGAAAAGAAGGGCGGTTGTCTTGAGCCATCTCCATAGGCAGCCAATAGCTGACTACCACAAAAAGCAATTCATTGATCTAGAACTAGAAATTCTCTACATCATGGCACTTCAAGGAGTCTAGAATATAATTAAGGCTTCCAACTGGTCAGGGGGGAAATGCCCTGTCAAAATGGGCACGTGAAGTTTTTCATGACATCACCCAATAACTGCATGCAGATCAAACTGATATTAAAGAGACAGAGCAAGGGACACGATTAAAAGCAACTGTGAAATGCAGAGAAAGTAATATTAAATAATAGTCTCTTAACCAACAGAAAGCCAGATGTAGTTTTGAGCTTTCTATTAAGCTATGTTTGCACTCTTAGGTTGCTGCCACTGGAATGGTTAATTTCAAGGCTTCCCTTTTTCTTCATCTATGCAAATACTACTCATTTATCTGTTACATTTATAACCAGTTGTTTTAATGGGCAGCTCACAGCATCTTACAAAGTGTTACTCTCTGGATGGGTTCCGTCTCTGCCATTATAAGTCTGAGACCCTCCTTAGTTTTCAGTATAACTGCATTCTTCATATGTCCTCAGACAATTCTCTGTGGCAAGCATTAAGCTTCACAGAAGCATATTTAAACACCAGGCAGGCTTTCATCCATAAATCTAACATGCACAATTTTGATATCTTTTTAAAATACAAAAACTTTCAAAGAGAAGTGCTCAAGAGCTATACTAGAAAGAAGAGTACTCAGTAACCTTCAAGAGCACTGTATAAATGCAAGACACAGAACTCATCAGAAAGCTACTTCTTTTCTCAAGTATATTTCCTTTTTGAGCAACTACTAGTCTGGGCTTCATCTGCTGCTGTACTTTTAGAAATCTTGTTATTGGCTTCAAAGTTGCCAGACGTTGCTAAGCCAAAATCTTAACAGTAGTCTCTGAGTCAGACACTCATATTGTGTGGGAGGGGGGGAAATGATAAGATTCAGAGGGCTAAATCTTGCTTGCCTTGTGTCCAGGGAACAGGCTGTGGAGTGGTCATTGAAATCAATATAGTTGTGCCCCTGCTTCTGCTCCAGATTAGACCTCTGAGTCAGGCATCTCAGCAGGATGTGGTTGGTGGACACTTCACTGTGAGGCATCGCTAGTTCTCTATGCACAGACAAGAGTGGAGTTCGGGTACCAAGGCAGCATGATGAAGGAGGAGTGGACTAACTGGTAATCAGCAGAGCTACTATGTGCCTTTCTATCCACTTGTGTGGGCTGAGCTGGATTGCTCCTTTAACACAGTCCATTCCAGACATTCAAAGTGCTTTGGCACACTGATTCAGTGAAGAATAACAGACATGAAATTAATTCAAGATGCTCATGTATTTCATTCTAAGGCCAGTTTCATTTTGATCAGACCACAGATGTGTTGGCAATCCTAAATTTTTTAAAAAAGAGACTGGGGACAATTCAATCTCCCCCTTGCTGCATGTGATACACATGCATAGATATTTCTACAGCTGACCCCTGTCCCCCACGCACAGCCTTCCCATCCTCAGATAGCTTTTCTTGCAGTGGGTTGCACATGCCAAATGGTGTGCATTGGGAAGGAAGAACATGAGATTCTCCATCTGTCTGCTTGTCTATCACCATCATCATTGCTATCTTCCTCCTGTCTGCATGGAAAGACCACAAGGCAGCTCACAAAAATATAAAATATCCAAAATGTTAAAGAATATGAATTTACCTGTTCTGTTGAGATTTCTCACCCAATCGATGAAATACTTTGCATAAGTGTTAGGTAAGCTTTAGCTTAGAAATATAGCATGGTTTTCAACATGCTATATGACTGCAGGGGACAGTCAGTGACTGGTGATACTGAAGCTGGTAAATAAGCATGGCATGTTGGGGTTTTTTGGCACTACAATCTCATGTCCGTTGCAAAGCTTTAGTTTTAGATTGCCTCTCAGCCCTTGTATAATGTCATTAAATTAATCACAG
>NW_015177287.1:0-1681 GCF_001447785.1 Gekko japonicus
CTTAGAATGGTATAACTCTGTTCAGGATTGCACTGTCAGCTCTGTGCTCAAAGACGGCTTGTACTTGGATATATTTTTTTAAATCACAATGTCATCTGGCACACAACTTTTAAAGCTGAGGTAATGTGTATAATGTGTGTATAATGTGTGATATGACTTCGTTGTTCAAAGAAAAGATGCCCCACTGGATTCTTAAATTGTGCATCTGCTTGTGTAATGGTGTGCACAAACTTTTTCACAAGCACTGTGAGAGTTGCATGAGTACTTTCACAAGTGCTTGCAAAACAGCTGTAGTAACTTTCTCTTGTGCTTATGTTTGTTTTCCACCTTTGTGTGGAAATTTTTTTAGCAGTATAGTGATACAGTGATGCAGTTTTTGTAAGACAAAGATTTTTGAAATAACTTTTACTGTTTTTGTGTTTTGGACAGCTTGAAGATGGACATACTTTATTTGATTATAATGTTGGACTGAATGATATCGTTCAGCTTTTGATACGTTCAGAGTCTGATGCTCTTACTACTCCATTAACTAATAAAGATGGAAAGGCTGTTTCCTGTGCAGTTGCCAACTATAAGAACAAAGTCAAGCAAGGAGCAAACAGTGGATCATCCAATGAGCCTTCTACATCAGCCCGCACATTTCTTATTGATCCTGGGATTGGACGATATAAGGTAAATGTATTTTTTAAAATCTTCAGCTATACCTGCAGGTTCATCATTGTTCAGACACAGCCTATTCATGTGACCAATGTGAGGAGGCTGACTCTTTTAAGAAAATCCTGAGATTTATATATTAAGTGCGTGGCTAAAGTGTAAGCTCTGTGCTGTAGAGAAAAATATACTGTATAAGGGATTTAGGCTTTACTTGCAAGTTTAATTGATTAGGTGAAACCAGTAAGAGGTCATCTCTTCTCTCCCTACATCGTGATGTTATCTATGAGCTGGTACAGACAAACAGTGCTGATTGCTTAGCCTTAGCCATGCAGTCAAAAGCAGAGTGTGGGATGGTGATTTACTTCCCCCTATTCTTTCTGTAGCATGAGATTCTTCTCTGGTACCACCTGCAGATAGTTATTATGCTGTGGTTAATATTGTTTCCAACACATTGGGAGAAATTCATTTTTTGGCAGAGAGCACACAAATTCTGGCCTACTCCCAATTCCAGAGCCATGTCGCTGATATAGCTGCACTTGTCACAGCACCGAACCTCAGTAAGTAAGAAACAATAGTCACACCAGAAGTGTTCAGTATTTGTGGGAAGTTCAGAGGATAGCTGTAGGTTCAGAAATTCAAACATAGATTCTTAGTTTCTAAACTTAATTCTAGTGCTACTAGTTATTTTTCGCAAAAAAAGACTAGACATCTACTGACATAAACATCTTTAGAAAGAATTTAAAAAACCTGTGGGAAGACATAGATGTAGCTGTAATGTTTAAAATTCCAAACGTTATTCAATTATGGGAGGTAATTAGGAGTGCCTGGTGATCATTTAGGAACAGTTAGAGTAAAAATTGAGTAAGAACTTCCTTTGTGCTTGTGATGTTTTCTTTTGTAAATTTGATTTGCTGTATTACTAGCCTCTTTATTAATTGGCTGATTTATTATAACACTGAGAATTTTACTAGGCACATCATTATCTGTTATGAAAAATGGATAGCTAATCACTGGGTACTATATGCTT
>NW_015177287.1:7148-11144 GCF_001447785.1 Gekko japonicus
TGCCCTTTGTTTGTCTATCCAGCAGTCCCCAAAACCCCAAATATTTTTGGGATTTTGGGGGTTTGGTCATTTCAGATAGATGAACAATATCCGAAATCACTGTCCAGCTGAATCAGTACCCCCCAAAATACCAGAAAGGTATTTTCCAGGTATTTTTTCAGCTTGAATTTAGTAGATTGCACATCCTCAGTCTTTGTGCACACATCTTTTGTCACAAGGTGGTGTAAATATGAGCAAGGGGATCAAATTGTAAAGCAGGAAACATCTCCTTTAGGCATGTACATATGTGATATCCAGACCCAGTTTTCAGAATCTTAAGGCTATGTATACATGAATGGAAGCTGTATTCTCACAGGGAAGTGTAGAGGCACCTTTTTTAAGTGAATAAACCTTTTATTCCCCATGGAAAGAAAATGTGGAAAAGTCGAAACAGAAGAGGTAGTTTCTGTGGCAGTAAGATATGATGAAACCCACCCATGTAAATTACTGTAATCTCTAGTTCTGAAAAGAATTGTGGCACTCAAATGTGTCTTACCTGTGCTTGTCCAGAGAGTAACCCACCTGGGGGGGTTGTGGGGGTGCACTCCAAAAGGGGGCTGAACCAGTAGGGGAGATTCATTGCAAGAGGGAAGCGGAGGAGAGAGAGAATCACGATCAGAGAAGAAGAAGGTGGAGGGGGAAATGGGGTTTGCTGAGGGGAAACTCGGGATTTTTGAAGTTTGAGACAAGGTGGGGAGAGAGGTAGAAGAGAGTGGGGTTGGCCTGTGGACCAAGGATGCATTGCCAGAAGCTCAGGTAAGGGAGGGAAGGGCCAGGTTGGAGAAAGAGAATACAAGTGGAGGGGGGGAGGCAAGAGATCTAGAGCATACTCTGCCTGAGCAGTGAGTATAGCTCTGGTGGTGAAGGCAGGTCTGCAGGATGATCCTAATGTAAAATACTTGTGATAGTTCTAGGGTTCAGATGTTGCCTCACCAGGGGCTGTACTGGATGATATATTCATTTTGACAGAAGATGAGCCTGACTTTGTGATTAACTCAAGAAGGTGGATAGATTGTCCTGTTTTATGGACTGGTATTTGGAAATCTGTTTAAGTATTCAATAATGTTTTCAAAAGTCTCCCAAGTATTGACCATTCTTATGATGTTGGAATTTGAGAGTGATCTTTTGGAGCCACAAGAGAATCCCTTAGACTGAACTGTGTACTTTCTCATGGGGTTTGGTCAGACGGCGTGCTGGGAGCGGTTTAAATTGCTCTGGTCTCAATGCCTTTTTTAACCTGGAGAATTGCGATCACACTCACCTCCTTGTTCCAGATTGCTGTACAGCCACATCATTCCCTGCCATCCATACACGAGAGCGTGCGTTGGTGTGTTTTTTCCTCCTCTCAGTTTGGGCATGCGCACAGGCGGCCATTTGTAGAATTAAAATTTTCGCGCATGCGCAGAACAGCGATTTCCACTTCAACCCAACTGCTGTAATACTTCCATTTATACTTTAAAGGAACACTTCCCTTTAAACTTTTACCCCAAAACTGGCCTCTGTGAGATCCCAAACTTGTCTAACCAACAAAACTAGGCACCGTTTAAACATTAATAACGCGGGAGCAGAGCTCCGCCTGTGCGCATACCACCGACACTAAAATAAAATGGCGGGTAAAGAGCAGAAGCCTCGGGCTTTTGAGCAGAAGTGATCAGACGTCAGAAAAGTGCGGCTATAACCAGAGAATCAGGAAAACACCACTTGGGAACCTGGTAACAAAATATTCCGTTTTAAAGGGGGTTTGAGCCAGAAAGTGACAGCTGGAGACGGTGCGCAAATGTTGGGTGTGTGAACGTGGATATAAAATCCGTTACTGAAGCGGACTAAACGGCCCGTCTGAACGCACCCATGGGGTACCTGTTTGTCTCACATTGGGTTGGCATTTTATTCCCTTTTTTCCTGCAGGAGTCAGTTTAGGGGTCCTGCTTGTATCAAAGATGGAGTTTCTGTTATGCGCTTCTGGTGGTTCTGCCTCTGGGCTTCCTGGGCTGATGTAGTATGGTTTCTCTTATTATCCTTTTTGCATCATATGGCCCTTGGACTTTTGGGGTAGCATACCGTTCTTTGAAGGCCACATTTGGCCTTGGAACTTTGGGTTACTAGTTTCTTTTTTTTCTGATTTATGGTATCTGGATAAAACTGTGCCCCAGTCAGAAGAACCCAATTCCTTTAGAGCAATTGTGCTGTAATATAGTTCAGTTGTACTTTATTTAAAAAGTAAATCTGTTAACAAATGACATGCAAGCAGTTCTATGGTATTTAGGAGGACAGAATATTTAATATTGATTTATGGTATCTGGATAAAACTGTGCCCCAGTCAGAAGAACCCAATTCCTTTAGAGCAATTATGCTGTAATATAGTTCAGTTGTACTTTATTTTAAAAGTAAATCTGTTAACAAATGACATGCAAGCAGTTCTATGGTATTTAGGAGGACAGAATATTTAATATGAGTATGTAACTCTTTTCTAATAGCGTAAAGCCACAACCATATAACAGAGCCTAGTTCTTGCAGTAGGTGAGGAGCTGTCCAGTGTTGGCATCTGAGTGTGTAGAGGTCTGTTCTTGTTGATCTAAATACCTGAACAGTGGTCTGGTCCTAAATTTTTTAGCTTAACTATATTAACACAAGATGTTAATACAGCGCTATTATTTAAGGAGCCCTGACAGATCACAAGTTTAATGATCAATAATTGAGAATAATATATAACTTTCAGTCTGTTAACAGAGAGTTCGGGGTAGTTCTGAGAACAGATCAACATTCACATCCAGCTGAGTTGGTTGCTTATGACCTTTCCCCAATAGAACACTCAAAGATTTAAACGTTGCAATTGATTCATATGGGTTACCTGCTTGGGGCTACAAATAAAGCAGCAGTCTCCACGTATCCAAGATCCAGTCTTTGTGTTTGTTGATACTTATTCCTAGATACCAGTAGCATCACTGATGTTTCCAAAACTTTTGAAGTTGGTGAAAGAGTCATGGGGAAAATCTAGCTTCTGCATCACAGACCTACAAAAGGGTAGAAAGTCTGTACCAGATAGAGCAGGAGAGCTGTGACTTTCCATTTGCACACCCTCTCCACAGCTCTATTGCAGTGGAAGTCGCCTAGGGTGAACGGAGCCATGTACCCCACTCTGCACCTACTAATAAGGTAGAAAACTAGAAGGCATGGCCAGGAAGTTCTACTCTTCCACTGTCTTGTCTATGAAAGTGCTCAACTATCTTGTCTATATGTCAAGATACCAGTATTTCATTTGTGAGAAGATATTGCTGGCTGTTGTCCACTTTCCAGCTGACACCAAGCAGATGGCCAAAGATAAAGCCCTTAGGTTTATAAAACAACAAATTATTACTTCCCACTATATATCAGACTGTGAATCTAAAATCGTGGCTACAGCTGTTTCCTTAAGATGCCATGCCAAGATCAAGACTAAGGGGAGAATATAAAATTTGCCTTGAGGGAAAATGCTGGACATAATGCAGAAACTGAAATCCACTGCTTGCTATATGGGTCTTAGTACTATTACCTTCAAGGCCCAGTGGCAGTGGTTTGGTTCCTTCCCTGAGAACTGAACACTTTGGTCATCGTCATGCACATCCTTCATTGTATCGTGGAAATCCTGTTCTTAAAGCTTCAGTTTGCTACCTAGAATACAGCCATTCTTGAGTGAACTTTTTTACTGTTCCCCTCCCTTCTCCCTATCAGGGGTCCCATGCCTTTGTCAGTATCTTACAGTGTTGTCAATATTTTACAGTATTTCTGGTTCACTGTCATCAAGTTGGGGTAGGCAGTAATTTTCTTTGCCTTCCCCATCCTGAGTATTCAGATGTATTTCCTTGACTCCACCCACCTGCTCAAGATGGATGTTGTGCACAAAGATTATGGAAGTGGTACAATCCTCCCAAAGGCTCCAGGTTCAAGATATTCCCCAAGAATTATGAGGCCTTCACCCTA
>NW_015177288.1:0-2819 GCF_001447785.1 Gekko japonicus
TCACTCGGGTAGGAGTGGGGACCACTGGATCTGTCTGTGATGGTAACGTGGGCCTAGGATGAAGCGGAGAAGGAGAACGCAGACGGTCTTCTGGAGGCTTGGAGATGGTCGCGGAAGGTCTGGACCTCCATTGAGGAGAACGAGAACGTCATGATCTGCAGTGACAATCTGAATGAGGCCGAGGCGTCCCCCACGGCATGGGTGCCGACATCGGATACGCACCAAACCAGTAAGGCATGTGCTGCCGATGGTCCCACGAAGGTGGCACGAACGGTTCAAAATAGATAGGGGAGTCTCGGTCTGGAATGGTAGTATTCAGGGTATCCCTCTGATCGAAACCGATGCTCTTCATGCCTAGGAGATCTGGATCGAGGACACCGATATCGAGAGTCTGGCCGGGATTGACCACTAGGCCAAGAAGAGACTGGTGGTGAACGGTCTGTACGAGATCCATGTGGAATCACATCCTCGACCTCCAACAGAGAAATCGATATCGGTCTTGCAATAACGGAAGCCTCTGATACCGGGGGGTTCAGCTGCTGTATAGGTGAGTCTAGTAACTCTATTGATGGTATAACAGGCAGCTCTGGTTCGGGTTGCGCCCGCTGGATAAGGGGTTGAGCAGAGCTCAGTTTCTTACCAACGCCGCTCATACTATGAGACTTATGCGTGGTCTTTTTCGAAGCAGACTTCTTCTTGTCGTGCTTCTGCTTCTTGTCCCTCTTAGCCGGGGTTGAGGCTGAGGAAGTCCCTGTCGGTGCCAGACGTTTTAAAGACGTACCCACATCCGATCTCACCTTAGGACGACGAGGGATTGATGTCGATAACTCCGATATCGATGCAGGATCTGTCCGGTGGATATCTGAAGGGGCCTCCGTAGACATATTGTCGACAGACAAGGGAGCCAAAGCGGATTCCCAGAGCGCCAGTCAAAGCTTCGCAGCTCGGTTTTTGCGGGTCTGATTGGAAAATTTGCCACAGTGATGGCAAGTCTCTGGGCAATGAGCCTTCCCCAGGCAAATAATACAAAGTGCATGGCCGTCGGTAAGGGCAGGTTTGCTGTCACACCGACCACAACTTTTGAAACACCCCCACTTTTTGGCCATAAAACAAAAAGATGGCACAAAAAAGGAAAACGAAAAGAAGCTCTCAGATGAGGCGAATTAAAATTTACCTCAGAGAGAGTGGGGGAAGGGGTGGGAAACTGCCAGAGGCAGCGATGACCCTCAAACAAAAAGTCTTGTTCTTCTTCTTCTTTAGCAGAAGAAGGAAAGCAGAAAACAAAAGCATGAAAACTAATGAACACAGTGAGCAATTCCTCAAAGAGAGACAAGTACTTTCTCACCAACTGGCGGAAAACAAGCTGTTAGCAGCGTGGCGGTCAGAAGAGAACTGGCAGGATGTCCGTGCCCCACCTCCTTGGGCATGTACAATGGGGTTCCCGCGCGTGCCTGGGAGAGATGCATGAAAATCCCGTTGTGAGCTCTGTATATCACCAATTCAGATCAACGCAGGCACATAATCCCATAGGTGTGATGCACAGAGACCACGAAGAAGATCTGTAAACAGGAAAGACCCAGGTTCAAAAACTTCCCCTTGCCTGAAAAGTTGCTGAGCAGCTTCCTCTATGACCACTGCATGATGGTTTCTGACTGGGTGGTATGGAGTTGTTTTCTGTTGCCCCAGAAGATCAGACCAGAACCAATGGTCTGTTAGCTCAGTTCAGCTTGTATGATCAGCTAAACTTATCCGGTTCACTCCAACAATTTTTTCAGGCTCAGTCCGGTAAGGAAATTTAATCTTGTTACCTTGTTACCGGTAGTTCATCGATCTTCGCACTGCTTCGATTATTCCAAATTCCGTCTCATCACAAACCACGAAGCCGGGGAATGGCCACTCTATGCTGATTACTTAGCTCGAAAAGCTCCTTTAGAGATGAAAAACAACGCCCGTGCCAAGATAGGAGATCAAAGCCACTCGCAAGCTTCTTCCGAAACATGTTAGTGCCAATCTCAACTTTCTCTGGGGTCTTGCTGTTTGCCAGACTCCACCCCTGCCTGGGGAGGGTTGCGTTGGGCTATATGGTAGCCCAAACTGTTAATAGGAGCCTTCGCCCACCCTGAGCGATTTCAGAGTGCGTCAAATCGCCATTTTGCCCGACCGGAAGCCGGGGGAGGTTGGTACCTTTATTCACTGCTGGTGGGCATGTCCACGGATGAGTAATTTTTGGGAGGACGTTCGGAAGGAGATCGCTGACATAACTTCGATAGATCTTAGTCTTAAGCCTGAAGTGTTTCTGCTGAACTACTGGGATAATGATATGGATGCTAGGAACAGGGAAATTATCTCGATGCTTCTGGCTGCAGCGCGTTTGACATTAGCGTCATGTTGGAGGTCTCCTCATCCTCCAACGATAGCAGCCTGGCATGAAAAAATATGGGATCAATTTGTGATGGCTAAGATAGCAGATAAAGTACATAGAGCTCAAATTTTACGGTCCTCTAACCACAAATTTGAATCAACCTGGTTCCCGATATTTTCATTTCTTAAATCATGGGGCATATTGCCAATAAATACCTGCTACCAAAAATGGGTTCTGATGTAATGTACTAAGAGTCGAAATTTAAAGGATGCTTTCGTTATTTGTTATTATTATCTCTGGGACTTTAAGTTCAAAAATACCTGAATGATACTGTAACTCTTTTGTAGGAATGTCGAGTGTTTATTATTGGATTCTTTGCATGTTCTTGTTTGCTTTGTTATTAAAAATGAATAAAAGAGAAATTAAAAAAAAACAAAAAAAAACAAAAAAAGTCTTC
>NW_015177288.1:3132-3268 GCF_001447785.1 Gekko japonicus
AAAACTTCCCCTTGCCTGAAAAGTTGCTGAGCAGCTTCCTCTATGACCACTGCATGATGGTTTCTGAATGGGTGGTATGGAATTGTTTTCTGTTGCCCCAGAAGGTCAGACAAGAACTAATGGGTTGAAATTAAAT
>NW_015177288.1:8061-11124 GCF_001447785.1 Gekko japonicus
TTGTCCCCTGGTATCTGAATGTGGTTTTTGAGCTGCACTTTTTCCTCCCAGTTGAGAAAATGTGGAGAATGCTAGAAGCAGAATCGCCCAATATTATTAGCCCTAGTTGTGGGGAAATGACAGCCAGCCCTTTGTGTTCCTCCCGAAACTAATAACAGCTTGGGTGGGGCAAAGTGTACATATTGCAAAAACTACTTTTTTTTACTTTAAAAACTTGTCAGGAGATTGATAACTGATTGAGCCCAGCAGGGCCTTCCAGCTCTACAATTAACACCAGTAGTGTTTCATCCCAGATGCTGAGATTAAGGACTGATTCCGGCTCCTTTTGTAATTTACCTTTCCAAAGTGGTTCAGAGCTATAATTCAGTAAATATGCTTTCCATAAAACAAGCACCATTAATACAAATTAAGATAACAATTCAAAAGCAGCGGATAGGCTGGGTATCTTGTTGGTAGGATGGTGATGTTGCATGCATTTGCACCTTTCTTGGAAAGGGAGGTAGGAATGTTAGGCTGGCAACATAGGACACCCCTATTAGAAGCATTTTTTGTCTTGGCCAGAGGAAGACTAGAGTATGGGATTCTCCATTGTGATTTCCATGGGGGCCATGGCACCTGCCAGTACTTCCCCTGATGCCCACCCAGCTTTTCTGAAAGTGGGTGGGGGCCATTGTAAGGCAGGGCAGTTATTGGCCTTCTAGGGCTGCACCCAGGCTTCTGGTTCCATTCACCTTCAGGCCTTCTTTGTATCTCTCTGCTTTCTGGGGTGGGTGGGTTTCATTTATTTTTTAAAATTCTCCTTCTGTAATTCTTTTGCAAAGCAAGAAGGAAGGTATCATGTTTGGCTCAGCCTCCAGTGCTGGCCATCTTGGGTTGGTGTGGGTCCCCTCCCTCCCAGAATTCCAAAGGCGCCTTCAGGCTCAAAAAGCCTGGGGATCTCTACTATAGCATTTTGGAATCAGTAAAATATCTATTAACACATTTTGGATTGTAATGAATGCTTTGGGTTTCAGAGTTCTTAATAATGAATTCAGTTTTTAGTCACAAATCTGTTGCAGCTCTTAGTGTCCTAAGGAAGAATATATTTGCTCAAACACATTTTGAGGATCAGATGTGCTCACAGTCCATCTCACACACCCCTTCTGCTTCCTTCTCCGGGGCTGCTCCTCTTCTTTTGGGGAGGGAGGGGAGAGAGAAAATAAAGTTGGAATCCCATTCCAGCTTCAAGACCAACAACGTTTTATTCTTGGTATAAGCTTTTGTGTGCAAGCAATACTTCTTGGGAGGGAGGGGGTGGGTGGGTGTGTTCTTCTGACAAGCACAATGTACATTGAGGAAATTATTTTGGCTTATTATACCCCCCCTCCCGGAGAGCCTTGTGCCATACACTTTTAGATATTTTTCTGCCTTTTCTGCTCAGTTGAAGGAGTGCTCTTTTCTTATAGCTGAGTACTTGGAATCCAAAGACAGTGTTAGTGTGCATCTCTTATTAATATAGAGAGATCCCTCACTATCAGACCAACATTCGCTCTCACTGGTAAGACATTAGTTGATCCCTCTGGGTTCTGAGCAAGTAATCAAACGAACATTTAAGCACATGAAGCTGCCTTCACTGAATCAACCCCTTGGTCCATCAGAGTCGGCACTGTCTACTCAGACTGGCAGTGGCTCTCCGGGGTCTTAGGGAGGTGTCTATCACCTACCACCTGATCCGTTTACCTGGAAATGTCAGGGATTGAACCTGGGACCTTTTGCATGCCAAGTAGATGCAATACCACTGAGCTACAGGATGGTTTGTCAGCAGTCTAGTTTTTAAAAATTATTTTGTTGTAGATTTTTTTCATCCTTTTGTTAGTTAATTTGGAAGGGTGAGAAAATAACATGTTTGTCTTACAGATAACTAAACCAGATGAATTTGATATTATGCTTAAAGTGCCAGGAGTAAGAGTTGAGCTGGAGCCCTATAATGGTGGTGACTGCAAGGGTGTTTATTATTTTGTAAAACTGAAAAGGAACCCTGGATTACAGCGACTAAATGACTTCGTGGATGATCAGCAATATCTTTCAGCTTCCAAATTCCTTTCAGAACTGCGGAGCATTATTATAAATGAAGTAAAGACTATAAATGGTAAGTATTCATTTATTCAGAATTAAAAGGGGATTAAAAGTGATACTGGTCATAGTCAATTCTTCAGTCTCATTTTAATCTAAGCACGCAGTTAAAATCACAAATGTTCCAGTGCACAGTAACGTCTTTGTAACTGTGTTGCTCCCATAGGACAGAAACTGCAAGGCAAGGGCAATCAAAAATTTTAAAACTAGTGTTCAGGATAGCATGTGAGCATCTGAATTAGGCTGCAGTCAGACATTGAAAAAAATGTGTTCATAAATCATGATTGGTTTAGTGTAATGCCTTCATGCAGGCTGCACCACAAACTCCTGTTTGTCCATAAAAATTAAGCTAGAATTTTAAACCATGGTTTGTTTCTGGCTTGTTAAAATGTTGCTTATAAAGACATCCAAATGCAGAAATAACCAGTAGCACTGCCTCTCTTGGTTTCCTGTACACAGAAAGGAAAACACATAGCCACAGAAAACCTTGCTGCTCAAGCTAATGCAACCATTAGTGTTCCCCCCTCCCCACCTTCATTGCTGCTGATTAAGTAGAAAGTAGGCTGCATATATAGGTGAGGCTTTTCCAGCTTGAAAGCAAACATGGGGCTTAGTATTCACGGTCCTTCCACAACAGAAAAGTCTGCACCAAAGCAAAGGTGGGCATAATAGCCAGTTTGGACACAAATTTCTCTCCTTCTCTTTAGTTTTCTGAACATTTAGCCTTAAAAAAAGACTTCTATGGCATGCTACAGCTCACTTGTTGGTTTAGAACACTAACTGGTCATGATTTTTTAAAAGTAGCATCTCACATTGTTCTACAACAAAAGTCCACCTGTTTCAGTAAGATCAAAGTGAATTTGATAATCATGATATTCTATCTTTTCCCTTCAAGATTAAATAATAATTGGTATGACATTTTCTGTTGATGTAATGTCTATATTTTTACAA
>NW_015177289.1:0-2417 GCF_001447785.1 Gekko japonicus
GGATGCTTTGGAGAGTGGAATCTGTGGCATTGTGAGGTCCCTGTCCTCCCCAGGCCCCATGCACAAATCTCTAGGATTTCCCAACCTGGATCTGACAGTCCTACAGCCCATCCACTGCCAGTGGCCAGGGGGACCTGGAAACTCTACTCTGCTAGTGTCAGGACTTGACAACAACTAGGATCAGCCATTCCAAGTCTGGAATGGATCAGGAGGGAGCAGGGGTGGGGCGGACTTAGTGATTCTGGGGACCTGGACAAAAGTCAAGGATGCCCCCCACCCCCTCAGAGCCTGGGCTATGGAGATAGGAAACCACTACCCACAGGCATCCCGCCTAAAAAACAAGACTGTCCTCACTGTACTCATTCACTCAAGGTATTTAAAGGCAGAATTGGATATGCCAGCACACGCAAGGCCTCAGATCTCCATCCGTTTTTGAATGCACAGCTACTTCACTCACCTGAAATGGTTTCATTTGGTTCACTCCCTGCCTCTCTTGACAACTCAGGAAGAAAGGTGGAGGCTTGGCAGTGGCAACTCGTCTCCTGTCAAAGCACCAGGGAAGCCACTGCATGCTGCCGAGCATGCTGCCCAGGGAACAAGTGTCCATCCCTCTGGCAGGCTAGTGGGCTCCCTCCAAGCACCAAAAGCATTACTTTTAGAATGTGAAATCATAAGAGTTGCCCGTGCTTTAAAAAGTCTTCTCCTTATATCTCTGTGTAACTCACTGTTCTGCTTTCAGACTGGAAAGGGGTGAGCCGTGACTTACACAGCTGTGCAGTAAGTGATCCCTTCCAAGAAACAGTACGCAACCTACTCTAGGAATAGCTGCTGTGAGTTTGGCTGCTGGGCAGGAGTAAGAGCCAAAATACACAATAAGCCCAACATGTGCCAGTCGCGTTCGCTCAGCCCAACTCGCAGTACATCAGGGGAACTCACCTTAAACAGCACTCATTCACACAGCACTGCAAGGGGGAGAAGGAGCTTCCAGCTTTCCTCCCACCCAGCTTTTGCCAGTGTACAAAACGCAGCAGGGAGTCTCCCCCCCCCCTTTTCTCTCGTTCAGGAAATGTGGAGGCAGAGAAATGGGGAGGGGAGCCCTGCCACCGCTCTTTCCTCTAGCAAAAACAGGGTGGGAGGGAAAGCACAATCTCCTCCCCCCTCCCAGCACTCCCTGGCAGCACTGAGCCTATGAGCACTGCTTAAGATTCCTGGGAAAGTCCTGAAAGTTCCATTGACAGAGGACAAGCTCTGTAGCCTTTCTTTATAGAGAAATTCTTCTTACCAGTTCTCTTCTCGTAGTGAATTCCGTCTGCAGGGAACTGCATGGATGTGACATGATTCATGTATTTCTCTGTCACGGCATCTGACACTTGAGGTTCCCTGCCTTCAAATCCAAATAAAAAATTATGGTCAAGGTTCATTTTGAGTACACCTCTTGAGGCTGCTCAGAACTCTTGCTTTGGCCTCCGTATGTACTGCCTTGTTAGTGGGAAGTGGACTCTAGGCATACCAAGGCAGTAGGGACCTGATCAGTAATGGTACTGTCCACCATTTGCACTACTAAATTGGTTACACTGTGGTGGTGAATATGGTTGGCCCTATAGGCTGCATGGCTATCCCTCCTGAGCTCAGTGAGGACTGGACAGCTTTCTTTCCATCAAGAGCTGTCCACTTGCCATAACATTGAGAGCTGTGTGGTATAGCAGTCCTGGACCAGGGAAACTGTGAGTTCCAATCTATTCCCACCTATGGAGCAAATTCAGTGGCCTAGGAGCAGTAGTCCTAGGGACTAAAATACCTCTCTGGCTGGTGTATATTTTTAAAAAAATAGCATTGGAAAGGGGCACTTGGTAGAGTGGAGGAGTAGCAGAGAAGATCTTCTCTTTGAAGTACAAATCACTCCCTCCCAAAATTACTTTTCCTGAAAAGAAGCAGTAGACTCAGGGGTCCGTTACACTCCTTTGCATGCAACCAGGGGTCGTTTTGTAGAAAAAGAACTAGGGGGACTCATTAGCATAACTCATTAGCATATGCCACACCCCCTGACATCACCGGAAGTGTGTCATAAGGCCACACACCCCACCCCCAATGGTCCTGGCTGCCGCCGGCGGCCTTGCAGCTCCACTGCCGAGCCCCATGAGGGGTCTGGCGGTGGACCTGCAAGGCCGGCGGGAGTGCAAGGAAGCCCCGCGAAGGCCCTCCCTGGCCCCAGGCAGGCAGGGGTGGGGAGAGGCAGGGAGGAAGCAATTTACCCTCCCTCTTCTCCTGCCTCCTCCTGGCTGAATGAGTGCCGGAAGCAGGGGGCGGGGCTTCATCATGTGCCCCGCCCCCTGCACCTCATCCGGGGGAACTGCAATCCCCTGCGATCCCCCCCCCCGAAATGACCTCTGCATGCAACATACAATTTGGCCCTTCGG
>NW_015177289.1:2580-2748 GCF_001447785.1 Gekko japonicus
TTGTTTGTTTTCTTGAGGTGCTGAAGATGAAAGATCTGAAGAATTTTGAAGAAAATCAAAAGTGTCAATAATGTTACCAACATTTCTCACTTTCGGGGGGAAGGAGCATGCGTATCTAAATCCCTGAGGCACACAGAGTTATCCACAAAACTTACTGTATAGATGCAG
>NW_015177289.1:2887-3069 GCF_001447785.1 Gekko japonicus
AGCCATTACACCTGGAAATCTCCCCATACAATGACAGAAAAAGCTTTACTAAGCAGCACCAGCTGAGTGGTGGCAGGGATGCAAATGACTCAGACGGGCAGCGGGCACCAAACAGGTCACCTGCACAAAAAGCTGTGAGTCATTTATGCACCCCAGGCCAAGTCACTCACACTGGTGCTGCC
>NW_015177289.1:8166-11046 GCF_001447785.1 Gekko japonicus
TCCGCCTCATTCCTTTGCATGTGAGAACCAGGTCTGAATCACTGCAGAGCAACCTCCCAGCACTCATGAAAGGCTCCAGCTCCCCGGTCACCTTTTCTTCTCTTTTCCATTCATTCCTGACCCAGCTATTCCATACATTTTCCTCCTCTGAAATTATTGCACGCACACACACACACACAGAGGCATACTACATACAGACTAGCGGAAAGGTTCTCCATATAATGAAAGCGGGTTACTTCACCCATGGATCACTACTCATACAGTTTTGCTTTCGTTCAGCAATGGAATGAAATTGTGCAACCTTTCATAATCTGCAGATATTTGAATTTCAGCATTCAGATGCTGATGCTGAAATATGATCCCTTATTGTCAGAACTGAAATTTGAGATCTTTAATATAAAATAGGTGGTTTGATCTTTTGAAGTAAGCTAATACAAACTATTAGGAGCTGCGGTGACTCAAGTGGTTAAGACGCTGAACTGCAGGCTGTGGAAGGTCGGTAGTTCAACAGTTCGAGACCCGAGTTGCCGCGTGACGGAGTGAGTTCCCGTCTCTAGTTCCAGCTCCTGCCAACCTAGCAGTTCGAAAGCAAGAAATTGCAAGTAGATAAATAGGTACCACTTCAGTGGGAAGGTAACAGCGTCCCGTGCGCCTTGGTGTTTAGTCATGCCAGCCACATGACCACGGAAATGTCTTCGGACAGCGCTGGCTCTTCGGCTTTGAAACAGAGATGAGCACCGCAACCCTAGAGTCGGATTCGACTGGCTTTCAAGCAAGGGAACCTTTACCTTTTACCTTAATATAAACTATATTAAATTACAATGCCAAATTCACCTGCCAGATTGTGTGAAGTATCGAATTCAGAGCCCAAATTTAGGATCACGGTCTGAAAGGCACCTATTTTGATTTCTTAAATGCATATAAAATATATTAATTATAATGAAAATCATCTGCTGGTATTGATGATTCTCGCAAAACCTTTGAGTTCCAGATCACTCTAATGTAAACCACTCTAATGTAACATTTGCTGAACGCATGCAGCCCAAGTAGATTCACTATCAAAATTTACAAAGGAAAAAACGTCCTAAAATCATTTCAGTTCCATTTTCAGCATACTTAATCTCTTGCTGAGACAAATGTGCAGACTGAAGGTTTCCTGATTGTGGAATATTAATGCTTGACTCACAAAACAAAATCTACAGGATTACATCTCTCTTTACAAAGGAAGACTATGAGCACAACAATACTAGTAAACTTACTGATAAGAATGGACTTTGAGAAGTAAGTCTCCATTATCTGAAGGCTGTGCTATGTTGTCAAGGACCTCAATGTTTTTCAGTCCCTCTTGATCCATTACCAGTGCAATAGGGTACCACTTCCCAGAGAACTAGAAAGATGAATTCACTATAAGTAACCAAGGAAAATGTAACTAAATATATAATTCAAAATAATCATCTCTAGCCATCACTAGCCATCCACACACTGGGAATTCTGGCCCCACTTTATCACATCTCCCCTCCACCATCCTTACCTTTCTGTCTTTTTTTGTACCTGAATAAATGAGTTCTGCCATAATCTGTAAGTCTTTAAGTTGCCACAAGACTCTTTGTGATTTTGGTTGCAATAGACTAACATGGGCTGGTTCTGCATCTGGCATTTGCTCCACATTTTCTCAACACTGAGGAAAAGGTGCAGCTCAAAACCACATTCAAATACCCCAGGCCAGCACCGTACTGACTGCAAAGTCACCCCTGAATGGCCATGAATCTATGCAGAAGGTACCATAAAACCCAATGAAAGAAGCATGCAATGTAGAGGGTACCATAAAATCTGATGGTCAAAGAAAGTGACAGCAGCATGCAATGCAGAGGGGAATTTCTGTTCTAGCATGGGTTTGCTAAAACAGTAGAGGGAAAAGCCAATGCAGAATCTCCCATGGTTGCTTTCTAGAATTGGTCAGTAAGAATGCTAGAAAAATATATGTTTCCTCCTGCAGGGGTACTCAGGTGATCATCCTGAGCTTTAAGCCCTATTTGGAACCCATTTTGCTGTTACCTGTTGGATATCAAAGTCTGACTGAATGGGAATGTCAGATCCAGCCTGAAGCACACAGACAGAGGTCAACACAACAATCAACAGTGCACCTCTCATCCTCGAAATGGTCCTTTCTTCCCACTGGTGGAAGGAGTTCTTTCAAAGGCCAAAGAAATCACAGCTCTTAATACTGCCTCCCTTTATACCCCTCCTTAAATTTTTCCTAAATTTACCTCATCAAATACACCCCATCTCCAGGAACCAGTTATGCAAAATGATAACATTTGAGATAACAAGGGTGATTTGAAGAAATAATTGTTTCTGCATATTCTCTGCTCTCTAGAACACTCTGTACATTGCAGCCTATTCTGCAGGAGTCTAAGGAGGTAATCGTTTCTCACAGATGCCTTCAACGATGTGGGTGGTGGCGGGTCATCATGTTGGACTGTAGTGCTTATTGGATGCCAACTTCTGAGCATTGGCTGAAAGTAAGGATAGTAAGGAACAAATTCAGCTGTCATCTTTATTGTTAGTTAATACTAGGATTCAGAGTCTCCTTCTGTGTATCCCTCATATGTTTATTTTATTCATGATGTTAATTTAATTAAAGGTGAAATATCTTTTTAGTGAAGGAATGGGCAATGTATATATTAGCTGTAATTTTGGGTCTGTGTCTATTCCAAACCTCCAGTATACTGTTAATCAAGAAATTGTCTTTTCATGATAATTCCGCTCTGCCTGAGAGCCCCCTCTCCCTATAGCTTCCAGCCACCATTGATATGGAGAAAATCCAGTTCCACACCTGAGAGTTTCCTCCCCCACACATGGAGATTTTGGGGGTGGAGC
>NW_015177290.1:0-1440 GCF_001447785.1 Gekko japonicus
AGGCCAGTTTGGCCAGGGATCCGGGAGGGATTTATTTTGTTTGCCGTCTTCTGGGCACGCAAAAGCGGTCACTGAGGGGTAGGTAATTGTGAATTTCCCGCATCATGCAGGGAGTTGGACTTAGATGACCCTGGAGGTCCTTTCCATGATCCTATGATTCTGTCACACACATACACAGCAGAAGCAGAGGTCAGACATAATAATATGGATGAGACGGTATTTTCCTTGCATCGGGGGCCTATGTATTCGACAGGCCACATTTAAAAATAAAACTGAGATTAGCAATAGTCTATTTGCGTTCTCTAGAGTCTGATCCTCGGCCTAGATTTCAGGGTGGAGCCTTTGGAGGGCAGAGTTTGGAGAGGGACCTCAGCGAGGCATAATGCCATAGGGTACCACAACATCGCTGTTTTTTAAACGTCGCCTCCTGCTGCCAAATGGAGTTGCCAACCTCCTGGAGATTGGCGACCCCAAGCGGGGACCGGTCACGGCCCAAGCTGTGGCCGGTACAAAACAGTCACACGCACCCCATCTCATTCTATGCGAACAATCTTTATGAATCATGGAAGAAAAATAACCTGGTATTTCTGGGACATAAATAGGCCATATTATGGTAACCGGGTAACAGTCCGGGCTGGAAATTCCTGGGTCTCTGATTCTCAGAAAAATGTACAAGTCCTGCCCACGTACTCGGGTTCTCGGGTCCACTTCCCTCTCGTACTACGCCAGTTTGGCCACCTCCTCCTTTATGTACAGTCGGTAGTAGAGAGGGAACTACCAACTGGTCAGCTGTTGGTTCTGGTCTCCAGTCTGAAGCAAAATCTCCATGTAGCAGAAATTTCGACACGCAGAAAGCAAAGTTGAACGTTCGGCCTCCATTTCCTCATTCGTGTGTGGGTGTTGGTTTTTTTTTTTTGGCTTTTTCAATGCACGGGTCTTCAGGTGGCAAGGGAGGTGAAGCTCTCCTCCCTCTCAGTAACCCAGCGGAGCGTGTGGGTGTCTGCGGTTAGATTCGAACATCTTTGAAATGCCACGGCGACGCTTCTGAAGAAGCCAGTCTCATGAATTTACAGCTGCGTTTTGCTACACAGCTCCATCGAGGCTTGGGTTCCCATCTCTGGGTTGGGAAATAGCTGGAGATTTGGGGGGGCGGAGCCTGAGGAGGGCGGGGTCTGTGGAGTGAAAGAAGCCAGTTTGGTGTCGTGATTAAGAGCGGCAGACTCTAATCTGGAGAACCAGGTTTGATTCCCCACTCTTCAACATGAGGCCAGCCGGGGGACCTTGGGTCAGTCACAAGTTCTCTCAGAGCTGTTATTGCGAGAGCAGTTCCTCTCAGCGCTCTCTCAGCCCCGCCTACCTCACAGGGTGTCTGTTGTGGGGATTAGAAGGAGATTGTAAGCTGCTCTGAGACTCCGAGTGAAGAGCGGGGTATAAACCAAG
>NW_015177290.1:1761-8837 GCF_001447785.1 Gekko japonicus
CAAAGAGTGATTCACACATGGAATTCACTGCCACAGGAGCTGGTGGCGGCTACAAGCATGGACGGCTTCAAGGGGGAATTAGATAAGCATATGGAGCAGAGGTCCATCAGTGACTATTAGCCACAAGGTATAGATAGGGGCTCTGGGGCAAGTGATGCTTTGGGGGGCGGTTTTCAACAGTGGGAGGGGTTCTAATGTCCTGGCCCCACTGGTGGACCTCCTGATGGCACCTGGTATTTCTGGCCACTGTGTGACACAGAGTGTTGGACTGGATGGGCCACTGGCCTGATCCAACATTGGCGACTCTTATGTTCTTATGTTCTAGGTCCATCAGTGGCTATTCGCCACAAGGTATAGATAGGGACTCTGGGGCAAGTGATGCTCTGTCTTCTTGGTGCCTGGAGGGGTCAAAAGTGGGAGGGCGTCTCTTGCGTTCTTGTGTAGGGGGACTTACCAAGAGCAAGAGGAAGGTGTTGCACAGGAAGTGACGTCAGCTCGCCAGTGAAGTCTGGGTGAAGCGCTGGTATTTGGGCGAAAGGGCTCTTTTTGTAGCAGGGACTCCTCTGCATCTTAGGCGACACCCCCCCTAATGTAGCCAATCCTCCAAGAGCTCACAGACCTCTTCTTACAGGGGCTACTGTCAGCTCTTGGAGGATTGGCTACATTAGGGGGGTGTCGCCTCATATGCAAAGGAATTCCTGCTACAAAAAGAGCCCTGAAAAACTCTACGGCAGAAGCCGGTTTCACCATGGAGGTTTTGCCCAAATGCCAGAGCGTCATAGCAACATTGTGGCATGATGACGTCACTTCTAGCAACATTGTGGCATGGTGACATCACTTCCTGTGTGTCGCCGGCGACAAGGCCTGGGCCTTTCTCTTTCTCCTGGTAAGTCCCCTTCACCCCCTGCTGGTTGCCAGGAGGGACCTGAGAACCCTAGGAAGGACCTCGGTGGGGTACAATGCCACGGAGTCCACCCTCCAAAGCAACCATGTTCTCCAGGGGAATGGATCTCTGTGGGCTAGGGATCAGCTGTAATACCAGGAATCTCTGGGCCCCAAATGGAGTTTGGCAAACTTACCTTCAAATAAGGTTGCTCCCACGTCGAACTTTGGCTCCACGTCCCTCTTGAAAGGAGAGCGGGCATTCTTGGTTGTCCGCCTTCCACGTTTTCCTCTGCCTCTGTTAGGTTTTGCCAACTCAGGGTTGGGAAGTTCCTGGAGATGTGGGGGGTGGAGCCTGAGGAGGCCGGGGTTCGAGGAGGGTCTTAAGTGGGCCCTGATGCTACAGAGCTGCGGTGGCTCCAGTGGTTAAGACGCTGAACTGCAGGCTGTGGAAGGTCGGTAGTTCAGCAGTTCGAGACCCGAGTGTGCCGCATGACGGAGTGAGCGCCCGTCTCTAGTTCCAGCTCCTGCCAACCTAGCAGTTCGAAAGCAAGAAATTGCAAGTAGATAAATAGGGACCGCTTCGGTGGGAAGGTCACAGCGTTCCGTGCGCCTTGGTGTTTAGTCATGCCAGCCACATGACCACGGAAACGTCTTCGGACAGCGCTGGCTCTTCGACTTTGAAACGGAGATCAGCACCACAACCCTAGAGTCGGACTCGACTGGCTTTCGAGCAAGGGAACCTTTACCTTTACTAATGCCACAGAGTCCACCTTCCAAGGCGGTCATGTTCTCTGGGTGAACCGATCTCTGTCCCCCGGGAATCGTTTGTGATCCCAGGAGATCCCCAGCCACCGCCTGGACATTGCCGATGCCAGCCTCCATGTGATTGTCTCCAGACCTGCTTTGGCATGACCTTTCTGGAAAGACCGTACTCAAAGTGTGTGTGGTCCCCATGTGGATAGGAAGCTGTGTATCTCTGCATCTCCCCACATTTCCCCCTGTGTGGGCCATCCCTACCACGGCCTTTCCCGCCACAGCTGGCTTTTTGTTAGCTTTTTATTTTTTTTAAAGGTTATAGATATATTGTGTTTCTTACTCGTTCCATTTCACAGCAGCTTATGTGGACGAAGCCCGATGTTCCTGGGCCATCCTCCCCCTTAGAAGAAAGAGAAGGAGAAGGAGAAGGAAAAGAAGGAGGAGGAGAAGAGGAGGAGGAGACTGGATTTAAACCCCGCCCTTGACTGTCCAGAGGAACTGGTTGGCCACTGTGCGAGACAGGATGCTGGACTAGATGGACCACTGGTCTGATCCAGCAGGGCTCTTCTTCTGTTCTTAGGATGCTGGACTAGATGGACCACTGGTCTGATCCAGCAGGGCTCTTCTTATGTTCTTAGGATGCTGGACTATATGGACCACTGGTCTGATGCAGCAGGGCTCTTCTTGTGTTCTTATGACCCTGAGAGGGGCAGAAAGAAGACAATTAGATAGGATAGTGAGGTCAGCACCGTCTCTCTCTTGATGAGTGTCATTCCTTGTCTGTCTCCAGATTGCTACTCTTAGGGCGATATCCTGCTTCTTCTCAGAAGTTCCACCCTTCCTAGTCTTGCCCTTCCTATCAGCTAGCGATGTAGTTAGGATCCTATCTCTGTTTCTCCTCTTTACTATCATGTGTGTTAGTTCCCAAATAAATCTTTATCTACTGTTCAATCAGGTTGTGCACTGTTGCTATGTTAATTACTCTGCCAACATAAACAAAGTAATAAATTAATACATAAATAATGACCTTAAAAGACTCTCATTTTGCGGATTCTATCCTTGCGAGCACTAAAGAGGTAATTTCGGGTGGATCCGTTTCGTGGACACAAGGTTGGGGAAATGAGAGATGTAGCAAACCAAACCTATTCGCATTTGAACCGCTATCAAAGTAATGTATGCAAAGGCTTTGAGAACCCATAGCGTTAACCAAAATTAAGCAAATTATTTTTGTCCTGTTGTTAAAGCTGCAGTGGAAAACTCCCAGAAATAAATATTCATAAAAAAAGAAACTAGCTGCTATACACTCTTTGACCACAGGAGGGCGGCAGAATCTAGCACTTAAGGCATTGCTTGTCTCCTTTGTCTGTTCTGTTGTCTTCCCCAAACAAACTATTTTGCCAGATCCAATCAAAAGTTCATCTAGCTAGCCATTCTTATTTATTTATGTATGTATTTATTTATTTCATTAAATTTATGAATTGCCCACCCTGCAAGCAGGCTCTGGGCAATGCACAGCCATTATAAACATATTTAAAATACAATCAGTACATATAATAATTCAAAACCGATCCAAGATATGATAATCCCCCTTTGCCAGCCACACAGCTGCCCCACACGGCAAGGTGGGGAAGGGTCTGTGGGGGCCACAGAAAGGAAAGGAGGGGTGCCAGGTTCAACCTCCCGTGGCTGTCCTCAGCTAAAAGCCTGGTGGAACATCTCCGCCTTACAGGCCCTGTGGAATTGCATCGGATCTCGCAGGGCTCTGGCGTTATTTGGCAGAGAGTTCCATCAGGTTGGGGCCAGGACCGAAAAGGCCCCGATTCTAGTCGAGGACTGCCAGACCTCCTTAGGGCTGGGGATCACCAGCAAGTGGTTACTAGCCGATCTCAGGGTGCGTTCAGACGGGCAGCTAATCCCGTCCTTATGCCAGCTTGAATTTTATCCCGATCTTTTTAATTCATCATAGCACGACCAGAAATCCCCCCTCCCCGCGCACTGCCTCATCCCAAATGAGGTCGCACCATTAGATGGCGTCCACTGAAGGAGGCATGCGTGGTGGGTTTTCTTAAAAACTTTTAGTGCATGTGCATAGGTGTCACAGCAGGTCCTTGTTGAAGGAGGCATGCGCGGCTGTTTTTTTTAAAAAAACTTGTTGCGCATGCACATAGACGTAACAGCACGTCCTTGTTGATCCACGCATGTGCAGAGATTTCTTAAAATGGCGCCCGCTCAGGATGGTCTGACGTCAGACCACCCCGACGGGAGGATTGTGCGCTGGTGGAACGATCAGATGGTTGAAAGTCTGCAGTTGTCCTGCAGGTAACCGAAACCCCCAGATTTAAAGTGCTATCTTTTAAGTACGGCTCCGAAGCGCGGCAAAACGGGATGCCCACGGAAGAGGGACATTTCCCAGATGTTTGTGTCTGGACCAATGTTCCCTCTAATCTGTAGAGTCTTGTGAGCAAAAATTCTACTTTGTCAACACCTGGCCTTAAAGTTGTGAGCCAGCGATTTGGCTACTGCATAAATTAGTTTGCTCTGGAGCCATCCTTCCTGAGCGGAGACAAAAATGTGTGAGCCAGAGGCTAAAAAACTGTGAGCTAGCTCACACCAACTCAGGTTAGAGGGAACACTGGTCTGGAGATTACCTTTAGATCCGTGAGGCAATTGTGCCTCACGCGGATCTATAGAGCCGTCTGATCGGACTCCCAGTGTTCTTTTGGGGATATATTGGCGGAGACATTCCGAAGGTACGTGGGTCCCTGACCACTCAAGGCCTTGAAACTCAACGCTAACCCCTTGAATCTGCTGTAGAACACTTTTCTATAGCAGCTCCAGTCCAATGGTTCTGGGCGCTCACAAGCTGGTTGTTACAGGTTAAGTCTTCTCCTGGTTGTTTATTCCCAGTGCCTGGTTTTCAGAGGTACACTGCCTCTGACAATTTAGCTACTGTGGTTAGTTGCCTTTGTTAGAATGATCTTTGACAGATTTCTGTAAGCCATGACCAAACTCCAAGCAGTGAACGTCAATAGGGTTCGTGTGGCACCTTAAAAAGCAATAGGGCTTTATTCTAGCAGAAGCTTTACTGGACTAGAATTCTCCAGAGACACTTTGGTGCAGTGGTTAAATGCGCGGACTCTAATCTGGGAGAACCGCGTTTGATCCCCCACGCCTCCACTTGCAGCTGCTGGATGACCTTGGGCAAGCCATAGTTCTGTCAGAGCTGTTCTCTCAAGAGCAGTTCTCAAAAGAGCTCTCTTAGCCCCCCTACTTCACAGGGAGTCTGTTGTGGGTAGGGGACGGGAAAGGAGTTTGTAAACTACTCTGAGTGAAGGGCGGGGTATAAATCCAATCTCCTCCTCCTCCTCCTCTTCTTCTGCACACCTGCAGAGACATGTGTCTCCATGGAAGATTTTGGGGTGGGGAGAGCAGGGGTCGAGGAAGGACCTTAGTGGGGCATAACTCCACAGAATTCACCCTCCAAAGGATCAATTTTTTCCTGAGGGAACTGGTTTCTGTAGTGTGGAGATCCGTTGGGAGATCTCCAGTCTCCATCTGAAGGCTGGCGACCCTCAGTCCATCTTCCTACTGCTGAATTGTCTCTCCTTTATCCCTGTGAAGTAGTTTGGCGTCGTGGTTAGGAGCGCGGTCTCGAATCCGGGAGAACCGGGTGTGATTCCCCACTCCTCCACTCGCAGCTGCTGGATGACCTTGGGCAAGCCATAGTTCAGTCAGAGCTGTTCTTGAAAGACCAGTTTCTCTCAGGGCTCTCTCAACTCCGCCTCCCTCACAGGGTGTCTGTTGTGGGGAGGGGAAGGGAAAGATGATTGTGAGCCGCTCTGAGACTCCGAGTGAAGGGCGGGGTATAAATCCAACCTCCTCCTCCTCCTCTTCTTCTTCCTTCAGTTCTCACCGATGGGGGGGTATCTTCTCACCTCCTCCTGAGTCTTTGACCCCCCCCCCCTTTTAATATCCACACTCATTCCCGGTGGATCTACAAGAATTGTGATTCTTTTTCCCCCTTGGCTGCTTCCCGGTCCCGATCTCAGAATGGCAAGCAACCAGCGAGTCCTGCCCTCGTCTTCGGAGACGGCCTGTTAATTAAAGTCTTCTGTTTCCTTCAAACTGAACACGACACTTGCCGTTTGTAAGAAGAAGCACGGCCCCTGCCGGGGGGAACGATGTTTGATAAAGGCCCCCCGAGGAGATCCGAAAAAGGGAAGGCTTCGTGATTGAAGGGGCAGGGAGGAGAAGTACAGGCAGAGCGTTATGGCGGTGGCCGCAGGGCTCTTTTTGTAGCAGGAACTCCTTTGCGTATTAGGCAGGGGTCATGTCGTAGAAGAAGAGGTGCAGGAGCTCATTAACATAACTCACTAGCATAACTTATTTGCATATGCCACACCTCCTGACATCACTGGAAGTGTGTCAGAAGGCCACACCCACCACTCAGGATCCACTGGACTGTTTTGGATTGCTAGCTATGGGGGGGGAACATGCAGATCTATCCTCACAGAGGAGGGAGAGCTTGTACCTGAATAAGACTTGGTCTTAAAGGTGTCACTGGACTGTTTTGGAGGGGGGGCGGGGGGAGCTCTGCAACTTACCTGGCTCTGGCTGATTCTTGCTCGGACTGAGGGCTGCTGGGAGCAGGGGGCGGGGCTTGTTGCATGTGCCCGCCCCCTGGGCTCTTTACTGCCGGAGCTCCGCTCCTGTGCGCTCCTGCAGGAAATGACCCCTGATATTAGGCGACACACCCCTAATGTAGCCAATCTTCCGAGAGCTTACAGAGCTCTTCTTACAGGGGCTACTGTAAGCTCTTGAAGGATTGGCTACATTAGGGGGTGTGTCACCTAATATGCAAAGGAGTCCCTGCTACAAAAAGAGCCCTGGAAGAGCAGAGATGGTGTCGATTCCTCGGCTCCCGCTTCTTGACCTGAAGGGAGTCGTGAGAACTGGACCCACACATGGTAGTGGGAAGTGCTGTCAGTCACAGCTGATATATGGCAACCCCACAGGGTTTCCAATCAACAGAATCATAGAATCGTAGAGCTGGAAGGGACCTCCAGGGGCATCTAGTCCAACCCCCTGCACGATGCAGGAAATTCACAAATACCTCCCCCCCCCCACGCACCTGCATTGACCTCTGTTCCACACCCAGAAGGTGACAAAAAACCTCCAGGATTCCCAGCCAAACCGGCCTGGAGAAAAATGGCTTCCTGACCCCAGAGTGGCGAACAGCACTTCCCTGGGCGTGTAAGAAAGGGCCACGATAACTAAGCAGTGAGGCAACCCTCCCTGCCCTCCCTCTCGTGATCTGCCTAAGTTCACAGAATCAGCATGGCTGTCAGATGGCCATCGAGCATCTATTTGAAAACCTCCGAAGAAGGAGAGCCCACCACCACCTCCTGAGGAAGCCTGTTCCATTGAGGAACCGC
>NW_015177290.1:9422-10550 GCF_001447785.1 Gekko japonicus
TCTTCTTCTTCTTCTTCTTCTTCTTCTTCTTCTTCTTCTTCTTCTTCTTCTTCTTCTTCTTCTTCTTCTTCTTCTTCTTCTTCTTCTTCTTCTTCCTTGGTGGTCTCTCATCCAAGCCTTATGGCGACCCCAACAAGAGGCTTTCAAGGCAAGTGAGAAGCAGAGATGTTTTGCCACTGTCTTCCTCTCCAGAGCCTTCCTTGGTGGTCTCCTATCCAAGTACCAACTCTGCTTAGCTTCTGAGATCTGGAGATGCCGGGGATTAAACCTGGGTCCTTCTGCACGCCAGGCAGAAGCTCTCCCACTAAGCCCCAGCCCGAGACAACACATCGCAACCGTACACCTTTTCCCTGCCCCCTCCCTGAAATTTCGATATCCGAACTATTCTGTGCTTTCTCGAAATTCCAACAGATGTTTCGTGAGATTGGGACGCTCCAGCTTCGTCCTCGAACGTTGCTTTAGGCAAAGTTGGGTGACAATCGGTTTCAAAAGCATCGTTTCTGTCGTCCTTTGATATTGCGGTAGACTCTCCGGTCGCACGAACAGGGATGCTTTTGTGTGGGTTTGGAGCAGGAGCAATACCGCCGGCGTCTCCCCCACTTATTCATTTTGAAGCAAAGCAATTACAACAACCGATACCAGCCTCTTCTCCCCTCCCTCTTCATGCCGCCTCTGGAAAACAACTTTCCCATCTATTACGACGGTTTCTACTCATTTTTCTCCCCCGCCGCGCGAACAGAGTTATTTATTCGCCACATCTCAGCACACGATCGCGTTTAAAAGCGTTAAGACTTTCAGGCACTGCATTGTATGTTCGCCGGAGTATTTTCATCCTTTTAACCAGGGAAGAACATTTATTACTTTCTTTTTTGGGGGGCCCAGTTCCCTATATCAGTTCCTGCCTCTCTTGGGAAAGACCTTACACTGAAAACTTAACTCACAAACAGTTACCTTGGCAACCAAGACCTAATCCTGTAAGACTCTGAGCATCTCAGTAGTTCTAGTGACTTCGGTATTATGGTGGTCGTTATAAAAGCGAGGGAGAGAGTGAACAAGAAAGCAACTCCTCTTCGTTCAAAATGAATTATGTAATGGCAGGAATCAAGGAAGAGTTCACAAATTAGAAGC
>NW_015177291.1:0-11057 GCF_001447785.1 Gekko japonicus
TATGATTCTATAAGAGAGTCTCTGACCAAATAATACCCTTTCTTTTGTTTTCCACAGAATTTGTTTTCTGCCTTCATCTTTCTCTTACCTTTTAAAGATAGACGCACTATGGTAGAATAGAGTGCAGCCGTTTTCAGCTCTTTCTCAAGTATCGGGCATATGTGCAATTTTTCTTATAGAAAACGAAGGTATTTATACTTCTAAATTCATAAATATGTCAGAGAGTACAAATTCATACCCCAAGTTATAAATGATGTATCTGAAACATGAAATGCATCATTTATAACTTAGGATGTAAAATTGTACTACTTGACATATTTATGAATGTAAAAGTATAAATATCTTCATTTTCTATATGAAAAATTGCAAGTCTATCCGATACTTGAGAAAGAGGTTTGATAGGTAAGAAGTGCGTACATTTCAGTTTCCCCCACAATTTGTTTTTCCCCTGTGCCTTCAAAATTTCACATCCCTGTGCGTATCTCTCATTCTCAGTCCCGTAGAAGCAGGGAATACATAACATGCATGCATTTGTAAGAACTGACTAGACTAGAGAGATAGTTTTACCTGAGGGACCGCCTTTCCCCATATATTACCCAGAGAGCACTGAGGTTGGGGTCTCAGAATCGTCTGGCCCTCCCTGGATCGAAAGTCGCCAGACTGGCCTCTACCAGGGGCAGGGCCTTTTCAGTAGCGGCTCCATACTGGTGGAATGAGCTCCCGGAAGACATCAGGGCCCTGGGGACCTCTTACAGTTCCGCAGGGCCTGTAAAACAAAGCTCTTCCGCCAGGCCTTCGATTAGGAGCCGCTCCCAATAACAACAAAGGCCTTTTATATCAGCACCAACAGCCCGCGATTGATTGAACACTGACTGTGGCCATACTTTGCAATTATTCTGTCATGGTCTAGAGAGGGATGTCATCGCCATCAGCGTTGTATCAGCTTTTAATCTGTATTTGTGATTTGCTTATGCTTATGAGTTTTATGATGTTGTATTGTGTTTTAATGTTTTTTAACTTTTAAATGTAAGCCGCCCTGAGCCTGCCTCGGCAGGGAGGGCGGGATAAAAACCGAATCAAATAAATAAATTAAATAAATACATTTATACGTAACGACAAGGAGCACAGAAACACTCAGACTTGGCAGTGGGTGTCCAGGGCAGGGGTCCCCCCCCCCAACTGGCACTTTTTCTGGCGCCTCCCAAGTATTTTTCAGCAGTGGGTGAGACCAGGTAGGGCTTTTGCCCCGAACGGCTTCTAAGTGACTACTGGAGATTTGATTAGCTTTGCAGACTTTTTAAAATGTTGCTTTGGCAGCAGCTGCCACCGCAACATAAGGATCTGCACTGTTAGCTGTTGTAGATTTTCTGGGTTGTATGGCCGTTGGAGGACCTGACGTTTCACCGGTAGCTGTGACTGGCCTCAACCCGACTCAAACTTTGCTCTGTCCCTTCAGACTAACACGGCTACCCCACCTGAATCTGACATAAGATGGTTCATAACTGTAACGTAGGTTGAAAACGTAAGTTAAAACATGAAACGGCACACCCCTTAATGAAAACCGATCTCATGAGTTCTGACATTTCGGGCACAAAAGGAATCGATTGAGCTAGTTCTCGCGTGGGCGCTGGAAGTTTGCTCCTGTGGCGCCTGCCGCTCCCGAGGCCTTGCGGCGCTAAGTTACAGTGTGAGGTTTTTGAAAATGAAATTGACTGGAAATGAAAGCTGACCTATTAATTTTTATTGTCCGAGCCGACTGCAGGAAAGCAAATGGCACGACGGAAATTAAAGTGGATGCTCTTTCACCAGGAATGTGGGTTAGAAAACCTGGAACGTGCCGCGCGATAAGACGCCGTTGTCCTGCCTATAGCTCCTGTATATTTTTAGAAAAAAAGATTCCTTTTGTGACAATTGGACTTTATGATGAAGGTGAAAGAACTCGTGCACTGCCAAGGGCCACATTGAAGCCTGGGATGCACTGGAGTCCTGCACCTGATTTTCGTATTCTGATACACCTTTAAGCTCCGGAGTGCAGAGAGGTTGCTGCGTCCTCAAAATGAGCCAAGAACCCTTGTGTTTATTCCCCCTGTAGCACTTTGCTGGCAGAGAACAATTGCAGGCTTGATAGTAAAGATAAAGGTAAAGGTTTCCCTTGCTCGAAAGCCAGTCGAATCCGACTGTAGGGATGCGGTGCCCATCTCTGAATCCAAGCCGAAGAGCCGGCGCTGTCCGAAGACGTTTCTGTGGTCATGTGGCCGGCATTACTAGACACCGAGGTGCACGGAACACTGTTACCTTCCCACCAAACCGGTACCTATTTATCTACTTGCAATTCCTTGCTTTTGAACTGCTAGGTTGGCAGGAGCTGGGGCCAGAGACGGGAGCTCACTCCGTCATGTAGCACCCGGGACATCGAACTGCTGAACTATCGACCATCTGGTCTGCAGTTCAGCATCTTAACCACTTGAGCCACCGCAGCCTAGGAAGAGGCAATGCCAGCTGGTGGATGTTTGTGGGGTTGTTTCCTTTTCAGAGAATAGAAACTGGTTGCCCGCTTGTCGGAATTGTATACTTCTATTAAGGGAATTGTTTGTTGAGATGCTCAGACCTCAGATTTTCTTGGAAATGATGCTTATGTAATAGTTATTACTGAAGAAGATCATCGAAACGAAGTTATTAATATCCGAAACCTTCGTTTGAAACACCTGTATGATCTCTATGAAACTTTGAAACACCTGTATGCTCTTTTAGAAACTTACCTGTATGATCCTTATGAAAACTTTTGCTATATAGAATTAACTGACACTTTTTGATATTGTGTTTGTATTTGTTGTCCTCTTTGTGGCGTTTTAGCGTCTTTCTGTACACTGAAAGTGCCATGATATCTGCATTCTCTCAGTGTTTCAATAAACTTTACTTCTTTGAATGAAAGCTGTTTGTCAGACTCCTGTAGCAATCAGTTCCCAACAGCTTTCATTCATAGAAGTAAAGTTTATTGAGACATTGAGAGTATGCAGATATCATGGCACTTTCAGTGTTCGAACTGGCCTAAAGCACGCGAAGCAAGCAAATATACATTATTCAAGAGGGTCCCCTAAGGGCTCAGGTCCAATCAGAGGCCAGGTTGTTGTTGTTCAGTCGCACAGTCGAGTCCGACCAGAAACCCGCTAAAGGAGCAGGCAATTATTCTCAGGAGAAAAGTACACCAGACGCTCAAGGTCGAAGGCTTGGGTTACATAGATAAAGTAAGACTGGGAAGACAGCAGAAATGAAAGTTAGAATTCCAGAGTCCCCTTCACACCCATGGCAGCTAGAATCAGCCAGAGGCCTAGCTGACACTTTTTCTCTGGATTTTGTATATTGGCTGTGTGCTCATCTGCTGCACATTGATAGGAAGCATGACAGGTTTGTTTCCCCAGCTGAATAGTCCAGTTTTTTCAACGACTTCGGGGGGAACAGGAGATTCAATTTAGCAGATGAGAAAATGGCTTAAAGTGTACCTTTTAAGTTCCACAATAGATTCCTTAGTGGCTGGCAAGCTTCCTTGCAAGGAAATACTTCTTTGCATGACGAGTGATTAAAAATGTGGAATTCACTACCAGGGGGTGTGGTGATGGCCACAGGTGTGTGTGTGTGTTAAGCGCTGTCATAAGAACCTAAGAGAAGCCAGAGTTGGATCAGGCCAATGGCCCATCCAGTCCAACGCTCTGTGTCACACAGTGGCCAAAAATACCAGGGGCCACCAGGAGGTCCACCAGTGGGGCCAGGACACTAGAAGCCCTCCCACTGTTGACCCTCCCAAGCACCAAGAAGACAGAGCATCACTTGCCCCAACGCTTCTATTGTCCTGGCCCCACTGCTGGACCTCCTGATGGCCCCTGGTATTTTTGGCCACTGTGTGACACAGAGTGTTGGACTGGATGGGCCTTTGGCCTGATCCAACATTGGCTTCTCTTATGTTCTTAGCAGTTCTCATTCAGAGCTCTCTCAGCCCTACAGGGTGTCTGTTGTGGGGAGGGGAAGGGAAAGGAGATGGTAAGCCACTCTGAATTTCCTTCGGGTAGTGAAGGGCGGGGTATGAATCCAATCTCTCCTCCTTCTTGACCGGCCCAGTGTCACCCAGTGAGCTTCCAGGGCACATGTGGGGATTTGAACCTGAGTCTCTGGTCCTAGTCTGACACTTTATCTGCTACACCATGCAGTCTCTCCGTGAGGGTTCCTAATTTTTTAAAAAATGAATGCCAGTGAATTTAGGGTTCCCCAGAAAAATTCTCTGTGGGTCCCACTGCAAATGACGCAGTTCTGGATGGTCCATAGGAGGCTGCTAGACCGTCAATCAGAACAGTCGGTCCATGTGCCCCAGGAATGTCTACCCTGGCTCGCTTCAGCTTTCCAAGATCTTGAGAAAAGTCCTTTTCTAGCCCTTCTGCCCAAGGTTTAAAGCTGGCTTAAAGCTGAACCTGGAACCTTCCACATTGATCGATCTGTCCGTCTGTCTATCATCTATCGTCCGTCCATCCGTCCGTCTGTCTGTCTATCTATCATCTATCTTAAACTGTCTATCTGTCTGTCTGTCTATCATCTCTCTATCACCTACCTACCTATCACCTACCTACCTACCATCTATCATCCTATCATCCCATCTATCCATCTATCCTATCATCCCATCTATCCATCTATCCATCTATCTATTTCGATTTGTATCCCACCCTTACTGCCAGAGCAGGCTCAGGATAGCTCACATTAAAATATTAAAATACAATGAAACACTATTTCCTCGCATACAAACACCTCTTTAAAATTCATATACTTTACAGATACAATTCACAAATAAGGGCAATTAAAGTGCGAGTGGCGGTAACTCTTGGCCCTGATATCGCAGATGTAGCAGGAAGTACGGCCAAAGGATGTTACTGTTGACATCACAGGCAGATGCAGTTGTCGTGAAGGGCCTTATCCCAGTTCAATGTTGTTGGTAGCGGCTCCTAATCGAAGGCCTGGTGGAAGAGCTCTATTTTACAGGCCCCGAGAAACTGTAAAAGGTTCCGCAGGGCCCTGATGTCTTCTGGGTGCTCATTCCACCAGTATGGAGCCGCCACTGAAAAGGCCCTGGCCCTGGTAGAGGCCAATCTGGCATCTTTCAGTCCAGGGAGAGTCAAGCGGTTTTGGGACCCTGACCTCAGTGCTCTCTGGGGAACATGCAGGGAAAGTAGACAGGCCCCAACCCATATAGGGCTTTAAAGCGTTACCACTAAGCCACAAGCCCTTTCCTGCTGCTTTTGAGACTTGAACCCAGAACTTCCAGATCGTAAAGGCGCAGCCAAACGCGGCTAGCTCTCCCTGATAGAGCAACTGACTGACGGATGCCCATCTCTGTAGTCTGCATCCCCTCCACCGGAAGTTTGGGTGGCTGTGGTGGAATCTGACCATTTTAACAGGGATGCTGAGACGATGGCCCCTTTCTGCACTCCCCTTTTAATCCATGTTCACCGCCGTGTCTTCCAAGCCATTTTGCACTGAAATTGAATTCAACCTCATGTTGTCGAAGAACCTCCTCAGGAAAGCTCCTCCATTAGTATGTCACAGCCTGGGGAACTCCTACAAGATAATGACTCAGCCCTACCCCACCTTCCTGAGTAGATAGAAATGACCTGCCTGCCATTTCTTCTTCTTCTCCCCTTGACACAGAGAGTACTCCCTCTTTCTGTGTGATACCTCTGAGGATGCCAGTCACAGCCGCTGGCGAAACGTCGGGTCCCACAATGCCAAGACTGCGGCCCATGCAGCCCGGAAAATCAACAACAACTAACAAGTTCAACCTTTTTAATCCAGTCCGTTCGTCCCCCGTTCTGTACTAAATTCAAGTTCAACGTTCTTTTCATTCCGGATTTTTCCCTCCATGCATGACATTACCTCCCTTCAGTGTTTCCCTGGGTTATTTAAGAACATAAGAACAGAAGAGATGCCAATGTTGGATCAGGCCAGTGGCCCATCCAGTCCAACACTCTGGGTCACACAGTGGCCAGAAATACCAGTGCCATCAGGAGGTCCGCCAGTGGGGCCAGGACATTAGAAGCCCTCCCACTGTTGCCCCCCCCCCCAAGCACCAAGATGACAGAGCATCACTTGCCCCAGAGTCCCTATCTATACCTTGTGGCTAATAGCCACTGATGGACCTCTGCTCCATATGCTTATCTAATTCTCTTTTGAAGCCATCCATGCTTGTAGCTGCCACCACTTCCTGTGGCAGTGAATTCCAAGTGTTAATCACTCTTTGGGTTAAGAAGTACTTCCTTTTTATCCGTTCTAACCCGACCGCTCAGCAATTTCATGGAGTGCCCACGAGTTCTTGTATTGTGAGAAAGGGAGAAAAGTACCTCTTTCTCTACCTGCTCTTTCCCATGCATAATCTTATAAACCTCAAACAAAACCTCGATCATGTCACCCCTCAGTCGTCTTTTCTCCAAGCTAAGAGCCCTAAGCGCCTTAACCTTTCCTCATAGGGAAAGTGTTCCAACTCTTTTATCATTCGAGTTGCCCTTTTCTGCACTTTTCCCAAAGCTATAATATCCTTTTTAAGGTGTGGTGACCAGAACTGCACACAGTATTCCAAATGAGGTCTCACCATTGATTTATATAGGGGCATTATTATATTGGCTGATCTGTTTTCAATACCCTTCCTAATAATCCCCAGCATAGCATTGGCCTTCTTTATTGCAGTCACACACTGTCTCAACATTTTCAGTGAGTTATCCACTACAACTCCAAGATCTCTCTCTTGATCAGTCTCTGCCAGTTCAGACCCCATCAATGTGTATTTATATTTAGGATTTTTAGCTCCAATGTGCATCACCTTGCACTTGGCCACATTGAACCCCATTTGCCATGTTGACACCCAATTCAGCAGTCTGTCTTTCTAATCTCCCTTACAAATTCCTTTGTGAGAGAACGGCTGCTCTTAGGTCAGCAACTGAATGTCCTGGAAGGTTAAATTGTCCCCCCGCTGCTTTGAATGTTGTGGTTTCTGATGTCAGACCTATGTCCATCAATTCTTTGTTGAAGGGACTGGCCTGTTTGTCCAGTGTAGAGGATGGAAGGTGTAGTGTATTCCAAAGCTGCCATGGAATGCAGAATGTATGTGAAACATCTCATAGACTTGTAATGTTAAGCTTCATCCTGGGCTAGGATCCAAAGTCATCCAATGGTATTTTTAGCCCAGGAAGTAACAAGCCAATCACTTAGCAGTTAGCTCCCTGAGCGGGAACGGCCGTGATTGGTCCCTTATGTGAACAACCTTATTGGTTGGTATGTGTACAGTGGGTGTGGCTATATTAGCCGGGAATGTTTAAAAGCAGGACAGCTGCACTGTCTCCCTACCCGTCTGTCTCCCTACCAGTCTGTCTCTGTCTGTCTCTGTCTGTCTGTCTCTGTCTGTCTGTCTCTGTCTGTCTCTGTCTGTCTCTCTCTCTCTCGATTTGTATCCCACCCTTCCTGCCAGAGCAGGCTCAGGACAGCTCACATTAAAATATTAAAATACAATAAAACACTATTTCCTCGCATACAAACACCGCATTAAAATTCATATACTTTACAGATACAATTCACAAATAAGGGCAATTAAAGTGCGAGTGGCGGTAACTCTTGGCCCTGATATCGCAGATGTAGCAGGAAGTACGGCCAAAGGATGTTACTGTTGACATCGCAGGCAGATGCAGTTGTCGTGAAGGGCCTTATCCTAGTGCAATGTTGTTGGTAGCGGCTCCTAATAGAAGGCCTGGTGGAAGAGCTCCATTTTACAGGCCCCGAGGAACCATTAAAGGTCCCGCAGGGCCCTGATGTCTTCCGGGAGCTCATTCCACCAGTATGGAGCCGCCACTGAAAAGGCCCTGGCCCTGGCAGAGGCCAATCTGGCATCTTTCAGTCCAGGGAGAGTCAAGCGGTTTTGGGACCCCGACCTCAGTGCTCTCTGGGGAACATGCGGGGAAAGTAGACAGGCCCCAACCCATATAGGGCTTTAAAGCGTTACCACTAAGCCACAAGCCCTTCCCTGCTGCCTTTGAGACTTGAACCCAGAACTTCCGGACCGTAAAGGTGCAGCCAAACGCGGCTAGCCCTCCCTGATAGAACAACTGACTGACGGATACCAATCTCTGTAGTCTGCATCCCCTCCACCGGACGTTTGGGTGGCTGTGGTGGAATCTGACCATTTCAACAGGGATGCTGAGACGACGGCCCCTTTTCTGCACTCTCCTTTTAATCCATGTTCACCGCGGTGTCTTCCAAGCCATTTCGCTGAAATCGAATTCAACCTTATGTTGTCGAAGAACCTCCTCAGGAAAGCTCCTCCATTAGCATGTCACAGCCTGGGGAACTCCTACAAGATAATGACTCAGCCCTACCCCACCTTCCTGAGTAGAAGAAGAAGAGAAGAGAAGAGATTGGATTTATACCCCGCCCTTCACTTGGAGTCTCAGAGCGGCTTACAAACTCCTTTCACTTCCCACAACAGACACCCTGTGAGGTGGGTGGGGCTGAGAGAACTCTGACACAAACTGCTCTTTTTCAAGGACAGCTGTGCCAGAGCTTGTGACTGACCCAAGGTCACATCAGCAGGTGCAAGTGGAGGAGTGGGGAATCAAACCCGGTTCTCCCAGATTAGAGTCCGCACACTTAACCACTACACCAAACTGGCTCTACCCGGTTCTACCAGATTAGAGTCTGCACACTTAACCACTCCACCAAACTGAGTAGATAGAAATTACCTGCCTACCATTTCTTCTTCTTCTCACCTTGACACAGAGAGTACTCCCTCTTTCTGTGTGATACCTCTGAGGATGCCAGTCACAGCTGCTGGTGAAACGTCAGGTCCCACAATGCCAAGACCATGGCCCATGCAGCCCGGAAAATCAACAACAACTAACAAGTTCAACCTTCTTTTTAATCCAGTCCGTCCATCCCCCATTCTGCACTAAATTCAAGTTCAACGTTCTTTGTATTCTGGATTTTTCCCTCCGTTCTGCATGACATTACCTCCCTTCCGTGTTTCCCTGGGTTATTTGGATGCTGTTTTGCCGTGGACTTAAATTGCCTTGACTCAAACACTGGGAAAATCCGGAGTGGCTGCCAAATGCAGAAAGGACCACTCTCCCCAGGGGGAATTTGCCCCACATCTTCTAGGTTGGCATTTAGGAGCCAGGCGAATGCAGTGCTTTTTGGAAGAGGCTTTGGGGAGGGGGGGGGAGTTCCTGGTAGATTCATCCTCTGCTGCTGCAGCCTTCAAATTCTTGATCTGGTCTCCGCCATGTTTGCTTTTGCTTTGCAGGATGTTTGTATGTTATAATTGAGATGATCCTTTTTTAATTTGTCTTCTTATCTGCCTTGTGGATTTAGACAAATCAAACCGTGGGTTATAAATGTTTGAAATAAAATAAAGATCTGAGGAGGGGATGGGGAAAAAGAGCCTTTTCTCTTTCCTCCCCACCGGAGGCTAATGAGCGAACTGAGTGTTTGCCTCCTCCTGAAACTTGCAGTTTTGCTCATATACTTATCATAGAATCACAGTGGTGGAAGGGGCCATAGAGGCCATCTAGTCCAGCCCCCTGCTCAATGCAGGATCAGCCTAGAGCATCCCAGACAAGGGTTCGTCCAGCCGCTGCTTCAAGACAGCCAGGGAGGGGGAGCTCACCACCTCCTGAGGTGGCTGATTCCACTGTGGCAGAACTCTTATTATAAAAAAAGTTTTCCCTAAGATCCAGCCGGTACCTTCCCACCCTTAATTTAAACCCATTCCTGCGAGTCCTCTCCTCTGCTGCCAACAGGAACAGCTCCCAGTTTGGTGTAGTGGTTAAAGTGAGCGGACTCTAATCTGGGAGAACGGGGTTTGATGCCCCACTCCTCCACTTGCACCTGGCTGGATGACCTTGGGCAAGCCGTAGTTCTGATAAGAGCTGTTCTTGAAAAAGAGCTGTTTCTGTCAGAGCTCTCTCAGCCCCACCTGCCTCACAGGGTGTCTGTTGTGGGGAGGGGGAGGGAAAGGAGATTGTAAGCCGCTCTGAGACTCCTTCGGGTAGTGAAGGGCCATGGGGTATAAATCCAATCTCCTCTTCTCTCAAGAGCAGTTTTTGTCAAGAGCTCTCTCAGCCCCGCCTGCCTCCCAGGGTGTCTGTTGTGGGGAGGGGAAGGGAAAGGAGTTTGTAAGCCGCTCTGAGACTCCCTTGGGTAGTGAAGGGCGGGGTATAAATCCAATCTCTTCTCTCTTCCTCTTTAAGACCAACAAAGCATGGACGGCTTCAAGAAGGAATTAGATAAACATCTGGAGCAGAAGTCCATCAGTGGCTATTAGCCACAAGATGTAGATAGGAACTCTCGGTCTGGGGCAAGGGATGCTCTGTATTCTTGGTGCTTGGGGGTCTTAAACCTTTGCACGGAAATTGGCTCTGCAGCAGATCTTGTATGTGTGTTAAGTACAGTCAGGTTGCTTCAAATTTATGGTGACCCTGTGACCTCCAATACTGTTAACAGCCTTGCTCAGGTCTCGCAAACTGAGAGCCGTGGGTCCTTTAATTGGGTCAATCCACTTCATATTGGTGTAGTGGTGAAGTGCGCAGACTCTAATCTGGGCGAACCGGGTTTGATTCCCCACTCCTCCACTTGCACCTGGCTGGATGACCTTGGGCAAGCCGTAGTTCTGATAAGAGCTGTTCTTGAAAAAGAGCTGTTTCTGTCAGAGCTCTCTCAGCCCCACCTGCCTCACAGGGTGTCTGTTGTGGGGAGGGGAAGGGAAAGGAGTGCTCTGAGACTCCGAGTGAAGGGTGGGGTATAAATCCAATCTCCTCCTCCTCGTCGTCTTCGTCTTCTTCGTCTTTTCCAGTGACTCTTCTCATAACGTTACCAAAGTACAATAGCCTCAGTTTAGTCATTTTAGCTTTGTCTCCACGTCGCCTCAACCAGGGCGAGGGCTTTTTCGGTCCTCGCCCCGACCTGGTGGAAGATGCTCCCACTCGAGATGAGGGCCCTGCAGGACCTATCGCAGCTCCGCAGGGCCTGTAAAACGGAGC
>NW_015177292.1:0-1380 GCF_001447785.1 Gekko japonicus
TCACAAAATTAAACAATTTGGTTACCAAAAGAAGTTGAGAATGAAAACAGCCAGTAGTTCTTTCAGAGAGTTGGGGGCGATTTGAAACTGGGGGTTTTGCTTGTGCTTTATACACTGAAATCACACTTGCTCTCTGGTAAACAAGGCAGGTTTTTGGATTGCCTCAAAGCCCTTCACAGCTTGTTTCACCAGAGAAGACGGTGGGATAAAAGAAGTATACGTGCGCATCAAAGCAGTGAATCCCCTCTAAAGACCATTTGTATCTCTGTCAAGAATGATTTCTGTTCTCCAGCTACTCTCCTGATCCATAAAACATTTAAGCTGGAGGACTGAGGTTTAAGCATTTTCCACTTGGTTGATTCCATTAGAGATAAAATCAGGTTAAAATCCTAGTGATCCAATCCCAGCCCACTGTAAATCTAGCTGTTAATATTAAAATATTTACTTTCTCCAAAGTCCCATGGCTCTGGTCCAGCAGAGTGCATGCAGAACAACCAGAGCGGTGCGCTCCCAGCCCTTGAAAAGAAACTGCAATCCGTGAGGGAGGGGAGGCTAAGGGGGTGTGAATCCCAACTCTCCTCTTCTTCCTGAACTGTGGGGTTTCAGCTTCTTAAAAATGTCGGTGTATGCACAATCCTGGCTGCTTGGTGGCCCCATTTGGAAAGAATTTCAGCATCTTCTCCCCCCCCACACACACACACCTCATGATTCCCCATCCAGATCGAGAGATGTGCCTGCAGTGCTGCTTCCTCCCATGTGTGGCTTCTAGCTGGATGGGGGTGCACATCTGTCTGTGCCGAGCTCCTAGCAAAACGCGTCACATTTATCTATGCAAAGCTATATGTGTAGCGGCCAAACCATCCTGGCCTTTAAGGAAAACTATAACTGGCTTCTACTGATGCTCTGCATCATTGCAAGGGAAGAGTGAGAGAGAAATGCTGAACCCGTATGCCAGGACACTGGATGTGCTAATGTGGTTATTATGTTGGTGTTTTTAGTGCTTTGGCCTCCTCGGTGTGAATGGAGCTGGCAAATCCTCTACTTTCAAGATGCTGACTGGAGATACTGATGTTACAGCGGGGGACGCTTTTCTGAAGGGCAACAGGTAAGAGGGAACACGGCCGCTACCTACCTACAGAAGGTTTTGTTTGTCTTTCTGTACGCTGGTGTTCTAATAATGCAGACAGAGTTTCGGTGACACACTGAGCAAAGCTAATTTTGTCCCTATCTCTTTAAGTGTAGATAAACAGGTAAGAGGGAACACGGCCGCTACCTACCTACAGAAGGTTTTGTTTGTCTTTCTGTACGCTGGTGTTCTAATAATGCAGACAGAGTTTCGGTGACACACTGAGCAAAGCTAATTTTGTCCCTATCTCTTTA
>NW_015177292.1:7007-10899 GCF_001447785.1 Gekko japonicus
CCATCCTCCCCATCTTCGCTGGCTAGGATATTCAGCATCCTCTCCCAGAACAAAAAGAGACTCCACATAGAAGACTACTCCGTTTCCCAGACCACACTTGACCAAGTATGTTTCTGGAGGATTACCTTGAAAGACTGACTACTGGAGATTGGATTGCCTGTGCAGATTTTTTTTAAAGGGTTGCTTTGGTGGCGGCAGCAGCCACCACAGCACAGGGATCTATACTGTGTTACTGAAGTTAAGCTGCGGCCATCCTTTTGTGGCTGGCTCTGCCTCCTGTGGCAACCATTTTACGGTAGCCATTTTGTTGCTGCGCCCACCAAGCCATGTCAGAATTCCAGGTGTGCCTGCAGGCTCAAAAAGGTTGGGGATCCCTGATGTAGCTGGATATTTCAGATCATTATGGAGCTGCGGTGGCTCAAGTGGTTAAGACACTGAACTGCAGGCTGTGGAAGGTCAGTAGTTCAGCAGTTCGAGACCCGGGTGCTGCATGATGGAGTGAGCTCCCATCTCTAGTTCCAGCTCCTGCCAACCTAGCAGTTCGAAAGCAAGAAATTGCAAGTAGATAAATAGGTACCACTTCGGTGGGAAGGTAACAGCGTTCCGTGCGCCTTGGTGTTTAGTCATGCCGGCCACATGACCACGGAAACGTCTTCGGACAGCGCTGGCTCTTCGGCTTTGAAACGGAGATGAGCCCCGCAACCCTAGAGTCGGACTCGACTGGCTTTCAAGCAAGAGAACCTTTACCTTTACTATGTCAACTTCAGCCTTCTTTGCTCCTGGTCTGCTTGTGTGCGGTTCTCCTCTCAGCTCATTTTCCCTCTTCCCTCTGGCCTTTTTCTCCTAATTCTTCTGGATTTCCTGGGCCCGCTGCTGTTTCAGGCTCCTGGCTCCTTTTTTCCTGGCTCCTTCTAGCATCCCTTCCCTGCCTGCCTTGCCTCTCTGTGACATCACAGAAGCTCCCACAGTCACGAGCAGAGGCTTTATCCCCATTCGCTCCACCACTGCATTACAGTCAGGATTAGTAGCAGTTGCCCACTACTAGCACTGCGTTTCTGGTCCGTTTTGGCCGACAGGCAACATGCATTAAAGGCTAGGCTACTATGATCGCCTTCCTGACCTCTCGTCTCGTCCTCTTTAGGTATTTGTAAACTTTGCCAAGGACCAAAGTGATGACGACCACACAAAGGACTTGTCGTTGCACAAAAACCAGACTGTCGTCGATCTTGCCGTTCTGTCCTTTTTGCAAGACGAGAAGGTGAAAGAAAGCTACGTATGAACCGCCCTCCCGGGGAAACAGGGTGCCGTGGCAGTAGTACCGAGAAGACGGGGAGATAGTGGAACCCTTTACTTGGCAAGAAGGGATCTTCCCCGAGAGCAAGGAGACAGAGACTTATGGAGCGGAAGCGGATTAACTGGACATTCTACTGGTAACCATTCAATGCAATGCAATTCAATGCAATGAAAACAATATTCCATTCCGGAGGCAGCGCCTCTTGGAGAAGTTGCCTTGTTGTACTGTTCTCTAGTGAAAGACTTGAATCTAGTTGTTCTTAATGTTATAACTCTGTGAAACTCTAGGGTGGGGCCACTTGCTGCCCCCCCGTTGGTCTTTTGCCATACTCCCACGTGTTTTTACTTAGTACAGACTTTTTTGTTTTGGTTCTCGGCCAGTGATTATTTATTTACAATTTTAATGCTTGGGTGCCACATCCATTGCCGGCAATGAATGCCCCCAACACAATCAGTGCCAAGTATTTGCCACACAATGCAGGGCCGTGGCCTTATTTAGGTACCAACTGTTGGCCTGGGTGACCTCCACCGACGTAAGGAGGGTTGCGGAAAGCGATCGTATCCGGTGGGCCCGAACAGGACGGCTGCCGAGCACACCACTTTACGGTATGTATCCACAGCACAGTGTTTTGTGTTGGGTTGTGGCAAAGTCGACTCTCAACCACGTGTACAGCTGTGAGGATTTCCATCCCGCTGGTATGGTGACCAATTGCTTATTGCTCTGTTAGGCTTCGGTGGAATTGCGGCTGTTTTCAGCTCCCCCCCCACCCTTAGGCGCCTGTTTGATATGCCTGTTTTCCTTTGAGACAGTATTATTTATGTGACTCATCAGCTTCTTTAGACCTGCTTTCCTATCTTCGTGTCCTCAGCTACCACTAAAAAAAACACTATGTTTGTATTACCACTTTTATACGTAAATGTTGGGATGTAGTTAACGATCATTTGTACAAATGCTGGATTCCTGTTCTGGCAGTCACCACTATCCCAATTTCTGATTACCTTACAGTTCACCACTTTGGGGTCCCCCCACTTCTTACCACAGACAGTGGATGTTGTCCTTTGAGTGCACAGCGACCCACTCCGGTCATGCCTTGTCCTCCAACCCAGAGACCCAGCGTTGTGTAGTGGTTAGAGCAGGATCTGGGAGGCCCAGGCTCAAATCCGTACCCTGCCACGGAAGCTAGCTGGGTGACCTTGGGCCGGTCACACGCTCTCTCAGCCTAAACTACCTCACAGGGTTGTTGGTATGAGGGTAAAATGGAGAAGGGGAGAACAGCCTCTTTGGGTCCTCACTGGGGAGAGAAGTGTGGCATAAATGAAGTGAATAAGTGAAACAAACCTGCCCCTGACCTGGATCGCCCAGGCAAACCGAACCTTGTCAGATCTCGGAAGCTAAGCAGGGCCGGCCCTGGCTAGTATTTGGAAGGGCAACGTCCAAGGAATACCAGGGTCGTGACGCAGAGGCAGGCTATGGTAAGCCACCTCTAAACGTCCCTTGCCTCCAAGCCCCACTAGGGGTCACCAGAAGTCAGCCTGACTTGATGGCAAAACAAATAATTTTTTAAAAATAAACCCCATGCCCAGTTTCACTTCAGTTAGGGATTTAAACAGCAGTGACACTGATTGGCTAGCTTCTTGTTAAAATACAGGTCAGGTTACTTTTCAGTGTCTTGTTGTGATTTATCATTTAAGGGTGTTGTTTTTTTTAAAGTAAAGTAAGTGCTTAGTGTATAAAATGCTTGAGCGGAAGACCTAAAGGGAGAAGAGACAAAGCTGTGAGATTTATTTGATTGCTCTTTGTAACAATTGAGTATCTTTTTTCTTAAAGGGGATGGTGTTTTGTCAAATACTTTTAGCTCTGCAATGTCAGCAGGGTCTACAAACATGCTCAAAATCCAGTGCAGTCCAGCCAAAGGTCAGTTGCTTCTTAAAAATCAATGGGTTTCACAATCAGACTGATGTATATTTACTCAGAGGTAAATCCCATTGTGTTCAGTGAGACTTACTTCTGGGTTTGCTGGAATGTCCAAACTCTGCTACTACTTCTACAAGCCTTAAATAAACCTCCCACCACCCCTACAAAATGCATGCCATTTTCACATTTCAAAATCTAGGCAGATGTTGCCTCTAATCCACAGCAAACACCATGAATATTTAGCAGTGTTCAAACATTGTCAGACTATCTTGGTATACATGAATCTGTTTGTCAGAATGATCCACGCGTACTGCTTAATTAGCCATTTCCAGCACCTTTGGAAATGGTTCTTAAAAATACATTGTTTGAAGGGACATGCTGTTGAAAGTTCTCATTATATTTTTGCGACTCATCGCTGTATACAATCAACTCCCTTCGTTCCTTTCTCAACCTCGGCACCCAGTTAGTGGCGACCAGGCCCCCATTTAAAGCAAATGGGACCCACGTCAGTCATGGCTAATTGGTCCTGTTTGTTTTGAGATGAGGTAAATCAGATGTAATTACTGCTGGATTCTGAGGTTAGATAACCAGCCAAATCCTTCACTGTGTACTGTGAGTCAGTTCATACGGGAGGAATGTAATGACAAGGAACCATCTAATTCAAATTAAGCACATTTCGGTCAC
>NW_015177293.1:0-4770 GCF_001447785.1 Gekko japonicus
ACCCAAGCAAGAAAGAAAAGCCTCTCCAGGTGGTGAAATAAACCTTCAAGGGCAGGGTGAAGCGGGGCCTGCAGGCCAGAGCAGGCCCGTTCCCCCATAGGAACAATAAGAGGTGACAATGCAAATCACCTAAATGGGGACAGGATAGTACTGCTGATGAATACGTTGAAGGAAACGCGCCAGTCACTTAAAGAGACCAAAGGGATCTAAAATGAAGATAGAGGCACCTTGTCTCAATGTTTGTATGGTAATTCCGCAAGCCCCTGAGCCCAGATGGGGAGGCGGAGTGCTTGGTGCTGAAGAAGGGCGTAGTGTAGCAGGCATTTCACAACAATGGCTGAATTGAGCTAATCAGCACCTTGTGGTTATCACACAGAAATGCCAACTCTAGAGAGCCAGTTTGGTGTAGTGGTTAGGAGCATGGACTCTAATCTGGGAGAACTGGGTTTGATTCCCCGCTCCACCACATGAAGCCAGCTGTGTGACCTTGGGCCAGTCACAGTTCTCTCAGAACTCTCTCAGCCCCGCCTACCTTATAAGGTGTCTTTTGTGGGGAGAGGAGGAGAACACGATTGTAAGCCACTTTGAGACAATGGGGAGTGGGTGCCAACTAGAGACAGGGCACTTGCAGTGAGTGGCGCTGGCACCTTGCTTTTGGAATGCCCTACCTCTTGATTCTTGCTTGAAGCACACCTCCCCCCCCCCCAGTGCCTCCCCTACCCTAGAAAGATCCAGCTATTTGTGGGATCTGGGCTCACAACCCAAAGGCAGAGTTTGGGAAAGGGGGGGAACTCAGCAGTTCAATCTCCAACATATCCAGTTAAAAGATCAGGCAGGAGGTGATCTGAAAGATCTCAGCCTGAGACTGAAGAGCCTCTGCCAGTTGGAGTTGACCAGGGGTCATTTTGTAGAAAAAGAAGTGCAGGAGCTCATCAGCATATCTCATTAGCATGACTTATTTGCATATGCCACGCCCCCTGACATCACTGGAAGTGTGTCAGAAGGCAACATTCAGGCTCCACTGGACTGTTTTGGATTGCTAGCTATTGGGGGGGGGGAATGTGCAGATCTGTCCTCACAGAGGAGGGAGAGCTTGTACCTGAATAAAACTTGGTCTTAAAGGTGCCACTGGACTGTTTTGGACTGGGGGGGGCCATCTGCAACTTATCTGGCTGCTTCTTGCTCTGACTGAGGGCTGCTGGGAGCAGGGGGTGGGGCTTGTTGTATGTGCCCATCCCCTGGGCTCTTTACTGCTGGAGCTCCGCTCCTGTGCGCTCCTGCAGGAAATGACCTCTGGAGTTGACAATACTGACCGTGACGGACTACTGGTCTGATTCATTTTAAGGCAATATTGTGTGTGTTCCTGTGTTCTGCTTTCTGCTGCAGCCCTTAACGCCACGGGTCCCCAACGTGCTGCCTGTGGGTGTGACGACACCTGCCAACACCTTTTCTGGTGCCCGCCACATGTTTTTAGGAAGTGAGCGGGGCCAGGTAGGGCTTTTGCCCAGCAAGGCTTCTGATTGACTATTGGGAGATTTGATTGGCTGTGCAGATTTTTTAGAGTGTGGCTTTGGCAGCAGCTGCCATTGACAGCACAAGGATCTATGCTGTGTTCCTCGAGTTAAGCTGTGGCAATCATATTGTGACTGGCTCTGCCTCCTATGGTGGCCGTTTTTTTTCTGTGCCCACCTAGGGTTGCCAAGTCCCCCTGGGGGGCAGGGAAACCCCCGCCCGAGAGGCCCGTTCCCCGCTGGCACGGATCGGGCCACCCAGGGGGACCCCACCCCCAAAGCGTGCGATGTGTCCGGCGTGAACACGTCACCCGGAGGTGACGTAATCGCGTTGGGCACGTTGCAGGGGGACGCTCTATAATCCGAGGGAAAACTCTATGGTTTTCCCTTGAATGATTGTGGCCCCGCCCCCAACTTGCCTGACATGATTACGTCACTTCCAGGTGACGTCTGGGAGTCCCCCTGCAATTCCAAAGGTACGACGGCAACCCTGTGCCCACCATGCCATATAAGAATTCCAAATGTGCACGCAGGCTCAAAAAGTTGGGTAACTCTGCTTTAGGCAGTGGGAGGAAAGGAGGAAAGGAACAACAGTGTGTGTATCATAACGCCACTTCTGGCAAAAAAACAACAACCCCAAAAGTGATGTCATAGCCACCCCACTATGCTCTAGGAGACTGGAAGGTCGGTAGTTCGGCAGTTTGAGACCCGAGTGCCATGTGAGGGAGTGAACTCCTGTCTCTGGTCCCAGCTCCTGCCAACCTAGCAGTTTGAAAGCAGGAAATTGCAAGTAGATAAACAGGGACCACTTTGGTGGGAAGGGAACAGCGTTCCGTGCACCTCGGCATTTAGTCAAGCTAGCCACATGACCACGGAGACGTCTTCGGACAGCGCTGGCTCTTCTGCTTGGAAACAGAGATGAGCACCGCCCCCTAGAGTCAGATTTGACTGGCTTTTGAGCAAGGGAAACCTTTACCTTTACTTTACTGCATCACAGGATGGTTGTGAGGTCAGTTCTGGTTTTTTGCCTCCCCTACCCTAGGAAGATCCAGCTATTGGTAGGATCTGGGCTCACAACCTAAAGGCAGAGTTTGGGAAAGGGAGGGAACTCAGCAAGAATGCAATGTCACGGAGTCTGCCAGTTTCTCCGGAAGGACCGACCTCTCTTGTCTAGGGATCAGTTGTCATTCTGGGAGAACTCCAGACCAGAGTTCCCTCTAAGCTGAGTTAGTGTGAGCTAGCTCACAGTTTTTTGGCCTCCGGCTCACATGTTTTTGTCTCGGCTCAGGAAGGGATGGCTCCAGGAAGGGATGGCTCCAGAGCAAACTGATTGCTGCAGTAGCCAAATCGCGCGCTCACAACTTTCATGCCAGTGGCTCACAAAGTAGAATTTCTGCTCACGAGACTCCACAGCTTAGAGGGAGCATTGCTCCAGACCCCACCTTGAGGTTGACAACCTTATATCACAGGAGATAAGCTCTTTGAAAAGGGCAGATCAGGTCATACTGGGAGCAGGGATGCTGGATGCCAAAGAGGGCGCTGAGGCCAGTCAGCTAGGAAAAGAGGAATAAACAACTCCTCCACAGAGTGGCCGTGGGTGGAAATGCCAGGCCTCAGACATGATTTCGTCCCCAGCATGTACTCTTGCACTCCTGATCAAAGCCGATCTTGAAATCAGGGAGGCAACCCAAGGAGAGAATGTCGTAATGATGGATGACTTCAGCTCCCCTCTCGTTGGCTGGGCAGCTACGAGCTCATGTGGGTCATGACCAATGTTCCCTCTAAGCTGTGGAGTCTTGTGAGCAGAAATTCTGCTTTGTGAGCTACTGGCATTAAAGTTGTGAGCAAGCAATTTGGCTACTGCATAAATTACTTTGCTCTGGAGCCATCCTTCCTGAGATAAGACAAAAATGTGTGAGCTGGAGGCTAAAAACTGTGAGCTGGCTCACACTAACTAAGCTTAGAGGGAACACTGGTCATGACAAAGCAAGGAGGCATCTAAGGGCCATTAATGACTGTACCTTGAAGCAGAACAAAGTCAGAGTCCAGCGGCACCTATAAAACCAACAAAGTTTTATTCGAGGCGTGAGCTTTCCTGTGCAAGGCACACTTCGTCAGGCGATGAAATTGAATTACATACCATAGTTGTATATATAGGGGTGGCCTGTTAAATTTGCATGCAAAATAGTGAAGATATTTTTTTAACAAAAGAATGACAAGCTCGGTTTCTGGTTAGCATCTGTTTGGGTTCAAGGGGGGGGGAATAACATAGGTAATAAATATGTCAAAACTGGAGACTGATGATGTGTCCTAAATGGTGATAATCCGGGCCTTAGACACCCCCACCCATCTCCTTTCTAGCATGGGGGCGAACTTTACAGCATCTTGGCTGTGTGGAGTATTTCCCTTGTCCCCAAAACAGAGGACTACATTCAAATCTACCATTCCAAATTACATTACATATCCACGCTAGAGCCACGCTGCAAGTTTAGAAGAGAAATACCTGCCAAGACGGGGTGGTGTCCTGTGCCCAGTCTCATTCAACCGATGGGGAAGAGACCAGAGCACGGAAAGCTGCCTAGAAGGTCCGACATGGGCGCATTTGATGTCAAAAGAGGACATTTCTCAAAAATGAAGGGATTTGTTAGACGGAAAGCAAATGACTGAGTCAAAGCTCTGCTGGGAGCCTGGAAAGTCCTTCAAACCACAATAGGGGAGAGATGTACGTATGAATTCCAGCCTATTCAGTGAACTTTGGTCTGTACTATTTTGCATTCCTTTTTGTCATTACAGGTATGACACCTGTTCAAAGTCTTTTCTTCTCTGCATTCGTTTCCCTGGAAATCAATGAAGGCTGTGAGTCAGTTTCCATGAGACGGAACTCTCAGGGTGGAGACCATCCGAAACCAACCTGTGGACAGTTTCAAAATCATGCATGTCTTGCCAATTGTGCTCAGTTTCCATGCACTGGGTTCCTACTCCCGATTGGGACTGTGGAGAAATGCATGGCGTTCCAGACGCACCTCTTAAGGAATGCTAATAGATCTCGCGGGGCGAGACAATGACATTTGGGTTTTGCCAGTTTCTTCTGATTCCTTTGCTCAAATCTAGTGCTGTGCTAAAAGTATGCTGGCGAACAGTTTCTTTTTAATAAACATTTAATAACTTTTAATCCTGGCAGTGGTTCTCTGTACCACACAGACCTCCACCGTCTCGGACACACTATTTTAAAAGGGAGCCGGGGGGGGGGGGGGGGGCG
>NW_015177293.1:5425-10319 GCF_001447785.1 Gekko japonicus
GTTTGCTCTCCAGGCCTCCCCTCTGAAGCCACGCACGCAGAGGTTTTGGTTGTAGTGGGCGTGGCCAACTCTGAAGCCAGCTGGAACTCCATTCCTGTGCGTTCCTGCCCCAAAATAGCCCTGAGGATAACCATGTGAGGGGGAAGAGGATGCTGAATCTCTTTCTGAATGCTTGCGGCAGCCATAATCTGGAGCAGGAACGACATATGTGGAAACAGAGGACAACATGTAAGTCATATATGTTAACTAAAGGGGTTTTGATTGGCTTCTGATTAGCCCTGGGAGGCCTCCGGCCTACAGGTGCAGTGCCAATGAGAAGCCACTGAAGAGATTTCTGTTCTGAACGGATAATGAAAGATGACATATTGTCATGTGTTTGAGTGACATTTAATGCCCACTCTGTGACCAGTTCAGGTTGTCCAGGGGGCAGGTACCCCTATTAGCTCAAATGGTTCACACTGAGATTACCAAATACTGGTTTAGATTTTTACAGTGTTGCCGCCCCCCCTCCCCAAATTCAAGACAGAAGGAAGTACTCACTAATCACAGCACTGGGATTTCCCTCAGCAATGTCTCTTTAAGTGGCCGTAGAGTTCTACAGTCCATAAAACAAGGTACAGGTTGGAAAACCCCAGCTTGCCTCCTACGGCTCTGCTCAGCCTAGTTTGAAGTCTTCCTCTGGCCTCAGCAGCCTTTCCCCCATGGGTCTGGCAAACTGGCAAACCCAGGTTCAAATCCACCCTGCCATGAAGTTCACTGGGCGACCTGGGGCTCTTTCTCTCTCTCTGGGTGCCTGGCCTATCCAGGGCAGGGCAGATTTCATTATTTTCTGTCATGAGAGAAAAAAAAATCAAAACATGTCTTTGACCCTAAAAGTTCATTCCCCCCCCCCCTTCTGATTTCAAAAGAAATTAAAACATTTTTGTGGGCCCCAGGTACTGTGTCAACTGTGCCTAATGGATAAGTCGGCCCTGCACGCCGTCTGACCTCACCAAAAAAGCAAAAAAGAATGAAATGTTAAGGCTCATGAGAACCGATTACGTTTTGCCCAATACAGGAAAAAAGTGTCGAAGTATTTAAAGTTATATCAAAAATAATTTTAATATTGTTATTATTATGGCGGGAGGGGCCCACGAAGGCAAAAGTGCCCAGTGCCCTCGGAAGCCACAAGGCGGCCCTGCTGACACGGACAACACGGTTCTTTCGCAAGATACTTCCCACGGCCCTCCGTCCGGCAGCTCCCTCAGAAAGGCCTAGCAGAGGGAGGAGACCTTCTTGTTCCAGGTGTCTGGCACTGCTCCCTAGATAGGCCTTGTGGGATTGGAATGTGGCTTTGGAGTTGCACCTCATGTGACTGATTCAGGCATGGAAGCACATGCCCTAAGTTGCATGTCAGAGTGACATAGGTAGGCTGGCACATTCCTGGGCAAACACCTCCATTTGTGGAGGGCAGATCTTCGTCACAGCTGGCTGCGAACAGCAACATGTTCGCATAATGGAACCTCCGGTTACAGAGGCAGTCTACCCAGAGCCGTTTCCAGGTTTTGCAAAGCCCTTGACAGAGAGTGCTTGGGAGCCCCAGGCGGAAAGTTCGTGGGCTCCCCCCTCCCCCCTCCCCCCCCCCCCCACGTCCCTCTTCCTGCTCAGATGTCTTCTTAACCACCCTGTCTTCTGGACCGCATATCGCTCCAGCTTCAGTGCTTGATGCGAAACTGACTTTGTCGAACTCTCTGGATTCGTGAATATTATGTTCCTGCATTCTCTTCTGAAGAAGAGTTTTGCAAAACGATTCCCAAGTCGACGTTATAATTAACGGGAGAAAGGAAGAAGGAACATGCATACCTTATAGATAAGCATCACACACCCAGCACTTTCTTTCTACAAACAACTTTATTTCATGTTGACTGTTACGGCTCGGTTCATTATGGATTTGGACTTTTAACATGCAATATGCACTTCAAATGTCTCTGAATGCTGAGAAGTTGTGACATTATTATTGTTAATGCATTTTCATTCACACACACATGCATATATTTTGCCTGCGTGTTTTTGTTATTCTCCACAGTACTTCTGTTTGTTGTGTAACCTCCAGGTGGGACCTAGAGATCTACAGACTACAGAGATCGGTTCCCTGGGAGAAAACAGTTGCGCTGGAGGGTGGGCTCTGAGACATTATACCCCCCACTGGGGTCCCTCCCCACCCCAGGTTCCACTCCCCCAAATCTCCAGGAATTTCACAACCCAGAGTTGGCAAGGGTAGTTTGCAAGAGGGCCCGGAGAATGTATGCCTTCTCTTGGGAAACAGGTACATGAATTAGGCTTCTCACACCACCTCCGTGTTCTAATGTGAACATTCCTGTAAGGAACAGTAAAGTACGGCACTCTGTCATATTTGATCATAAGACTGTTGGCAGGCCCTGACCTGGACAGCTCAGTCTTGTCAGATCTTGGAAGCTAAGCAGGGTCGACCCTAGTTAGTACTTGGATGGGAAACGTCTCCCAAGGAAAGTCAGGGTTGCTATGCAGAGGCAGGAAATGGCAAACCACTAGGGTTGCCAGGTCCCTACCTGGCATCTAGCGGGGGCAAGGGGGGGGCTGTGTTTCCGGGAGCCCGGAAGTGACGTCATCACGCCAGGCATGTTGTTGAGGGATGCTCTAGCATTCGGGCTTAAAACTCTATGGCCCGATTCAGGCACTTTGGGGGGCAGAGTTCCCCCCAGCGGCCAGATCCGGGTTGGTGGGTCAGGGACCCTTAGAGCGGGCAACCCCCCCACCCCCCGGGGGGGACCTGGCAGTCCTACAAAATACCTCTGTATGTCTCTTGCCTTGAGAACCCTACAGCAGGGGTGTCAAACATGCGGCCCGGGGGGCGGATCAGGCCCCCGGAGGGCTTCTATCAGGCCCACAGTGGAACTGCTGTCTTCTGCTTCTTCTTCCAGTTCTGCTGCTGCTTCATCATCGTAGGTTTGCAGCTTACAGATACACACCTGAACAGCATACTCAAGATTGCTACACCACAGACATTTTGATGCAATAATTCAGAGCAAGAGGTGTCAGTCATCAGACACTGTTAAATAAAATATTGCAAGAGTGATAATGTTTTAAGTGTGTTTTTATTTTAAGTAAAAAACCTCAGTGTTTGTGTCCTTTATAAAGTTCATATCTGTGCTACCTGGCATTACATTTTATGACACACATGGCCCGGCCCAACAAGGTCTCATTTGTATCAGATTCGGCCCTCGTAACAAATGAGTTCGACACCCCTGCCCTACAGGGCTGCTCAACGTTGGCTGCGACTTGATGGTACTTTCCACCAGCATCAGTACAACCGCTGCTTTGTCTGTGGTCAAAGGGGTGACTTCGTCACATTACAGCTGTTGCACTGTTTTGGGGGAGTGGGCTTCTCCCTTCCTGGTCTGGGACCCACCAAGCACGGGACTCACTGAGCTGCAAGCATGTGACATGAAGTCATGTGACATCGGAGTCATGTGACAGGAAGCGGAGGAAGCCAGAGTTATGATTTCAGTGGTGTCAAGTCCTGGACTGTAAAAGATTTGGGTGGTGCCCTTGAGGGACCACAAACCAAAGACCAGGTGGTTGTGTCAGTGAGGGACATGCCTTAGACTAAAGGATTCCTCTCTAAGACCTCTGTTTGCCGGCCTGCTATTGAGCACGCATGCAAAGAGTAGCAGGAAGCATGGCTCTAGCGTTGCCAGCCTCCAGGTGGGGCCTGGGGATCTCCCGCTTTTGCAATTGATCTCCAGCTGAAGGAGATCAGCTCCCCTGGAGAAAATGGCTGCTTTGAAGGGTGGACTTTATGGCATTGTACCATGCTGAGGCCCCTCCCTTCCCCAAGCCCCCGGATCCACCCCCAAAGTCTCCAGGTATTTTCCAACCCAGACCTGGCAACCCTACATGGCTCCCTTGCTATCTAGGAAGGAGCCTAAAAGGTTGAGCAGCTAAAACAGAGAACAAAACATTAAGAGGAGATAAAATAGATTATAGATAAGGGAGAGGATTTAGTAAGGTAATTATAGAGGGGGTGATTAGAGTAAATTAAGTTGTACCAATCATAGCTGAAAATCAAAAGATATTTCCTTACTTTTCTTATATTCCTCATGTTTCTTTCTATTCTATTTTTTTCATTTTCTGATTTTTCTTTTTATGTATGTTGCTTACATTTTTAATTAAAAAGAGGGGAAAAAATAAAACATAGAACAAAATACACCTATTTACTACAAAATGCACAGAAGCTACAGATCAAAAACATATGCAGAATGTAGATAAAAACAGAGAGGTAGTGGGTATATAATGAAAAAGAAGAAGAAGAAGAGATTGGATTTATACCCTGCCCTTCACTACCCAAAGAAGTCTCAGAGCGGCTTACAATCCCTTTCCCTTCCCCTTCCCCTCCCTACAACAGATACCCTGTGAGGTAGGTGGGGCTGAGAGAGCTCTAAGAGAACTAACTGTCTTTGAGAGAACAGTTCTGAGAGAACTTGTGACTGACCCAAGGTCACACCAGCAGCTGCACATGGAGGCATGAGGAATCAAAGCCAGTTCTCCCAGATTAGAGTCCATGCTCCTAACCACTACACCAAACTGGCTCTCCAGTTACATCCACATAGCACATAGCAACAAATGAAAGTTGTGCATACAATAACTACGATCAAAATAATGGTAGCATATACAATAACCACTAGATCAAACATGTTTCGGCCCACGGGGCCTTTTTCATTGGTCTAAATAATAGCAACATATGCTAGAAATGTACATATGAAATATCTGTTCCAGGCCAGGCAGGTTGTGTATGAATCCTAAACATAAAAATATGTAAGGATAAAGTAATTAGACTTTCTGTGACGAAACCCTATTTGTTCAAGGTTCAGTAGTT
>NW_015177294.1:0-3672 GCF_001447785.1 Gekko japonicus
AAGGGAGTGGTCTGGGGAGGGACAGGATGCCAGGCTTGGGGTGGGTCAAAGGAACGGTGCTCAGACGCCTTGCAGAAACTGAGGTTACAACTGCTCCCCTGAGAAAGGAGGAGGGAACCGGGCTGTCCCTCCTGCTCATCTCATTGTGGGAGCAAAACCAGTGAGCCTGCGGCATTTCTGTGTAACAGCCTGGATTGGGTGAGGCCTCTCTGTTGGGTTCCTCTCCCATGAGCCTTTGCAGGCTTAGCTACTGTCATCTCTCAAAGCCTCTCTCTAGCCTGACCAGGCACTCTGCTCCAAAAAAGAATGGTTTCCATTTCTCTGGGTCTACCATTTCACCCTCATACTGTGTCAAAGACGCCTAGTGAGAAGGTTTGTAGCTTCCGACCAGCAACATCCTTGACTGTCTAGGGTAGCTTGGGTATGAGTTCAAGGTGAATATTGTTCTCTTTAATTTTGATATTCTTCTGCTAAAGGTGTTACTCCACGTGGGCTGACCCCTTGGGTACTGAGGGTATAAATTGTTGAAGACTTCTTTGCTCTGGGCTGGTCTTCAATCAGCTCTCTGTGAGCTCTTGTTGACTAGACCAGGGGAGCTCTGTATTTCACAGTAGCAGTGCACTAGGTTTGGGTTGAAGTATTCTATGCTGACTATGGAAATGTTATGTTTTCATCCTAAAAGATGTGTAAGTGCTAAAGTGCTTTTTGTCCTTAGGAGTCTCATATTGTAAGTAACCTGGTTTTGTTTGAGAACTCTGGTCTCTCTCTGTGTTGATTCGGTCACTCCCTTCCCAGCCTCCACCCAACCAACAAGGGAACTAAAGGGGAATGGGGGGGGGTCCCAGGGAAACAGTCCAGAATCCCGTAACGCTCATCTCTCCTACCTGGACTGGAGGTATGGCAGCCGTTTCCACACCTCTGAAAAGACAGCGGCTCAACAGCATCTCTTCGCTGCCTGTTCCTGAGACAAAGGAGGGAGGAAGGGAGTTTGCTTGCTTGTTCCCTGCTTCACACACCCACTCTTCCCACGGTTGAGAAACCTCACCCTGTGTACGTGCAAAACATTTTAAAATACTTTTTACTGAATTCTGGGGGAGGCAGAAGAGAAGCACGCGGTGCCCATATAGCCTCAGGAATTATACATGTGGCCAGCATATTTCAGACTTCTGTGAGACCTGTGTTTGCTCTGCGGGGAGGGAAAGACGTCGCACGACATGTCACCGTCCCATTCGGAACCAGACGTGACTGAAACGCATCTGGAGACTCGAGGGGAGTATGAATGAGTTCTCAGCAGACTCACTACCAATGTTCCCTCTAAGTTGTGGAGTCTTGTGAGCAAAAATTCTACTTTGTGAGGTACTGGCATGAAAGTTGGGAGTGAGCAAATTTGGCTACTGCATACATTAGTTTGCCCTGGAGCCATCCTTCTTGAGCGAAGTCAAAAATGTGTGAGCCGGAGGCTAAAAAACTGTGAGCTGGCACACACTAACTAGGCTTAGAGGGAACACTGCTCACTACCCAAGCAGGTATTCAGCCAGACGCACCACCAACGTGACACCACATCTGTCCCAAGCCCCTCCCCAGAGCTCCTGGGGGTGCCAGGCCCACCGCCTGCCATCCGTCTCCCAGCATCCTTATTTCCCACAGCGGCCCTTTAAGCACAGGCACAGAAGCCAAATTTTCGTAATATTTTTGGCCCCTCTAGGAACTGGTTTTCAGAGCTCCGCTGCCCCAGAAGGTGGAGGCTCCCTTTATCCACCAGGCTGGATAGATCTGCCGAGGTTTGTCTCCCCCCCCCCCGGCAACTTGATTTCTCTTTATGGAAGGAAGGTGAGATGTGAACTTTTTAATTAATGGGAGAAATTGCCCTTCCAAGAATCTGTCTGATCTCCTTCTGGAGGCATCAGAGTTAATGGACATTGAGTGCCGCAAATTGTGTGTAGAACTATTTATTTTTCTCCTGACCCCAAACTCTTTACCCGTCACAATCACATGGTGCCCCAACTGCATCCAGGCACACGGGGTCCTTACCAAAGGAGAGGGCATCTTGGGCACGCTCCATGACCTGCGCCCTCTGCCCTTGCTCCAAGGAAGCTCCTTCTGCCTCAGGGACTGTGGCTTCATTCTCCAGGGATGGTGCCCACATCTGAAACAGCAGCAAGGGAGAGGGGTAAGAGGTGGAATGGGAAAGAGACCAAGGAATGGATCCTGCCCCACTCCCAGGCTCTGCACCCTCCCAACAGGAGGGATCAGGAATTCTCCAGTGGAAGAGGCTGCTGAAGGAGGCCGTTAAGCCTCCCACTTGGATGATTAACACCTGGATAAATATCTCCCAGGGACAATTGAGGATAAGGCCAGATATCCTTGCTTGAACTAGACATATCTCTGGAGGGATCCCCCTCACCTGTTCTGCCTGCCTCTTCTCCTCTGCCTGACTCAGGAGGAGACCTTCGCTCAGGGCCACCGTCTGGGAACTGGTCTCCGGCCCACATCCCTTTAGGCCCCTTAAGCTCAGTGGTCAATATTACTATTGTAAAACAATCATCCAGAAATATATGAAAATGGATGTGTGTCCCTTCCGTCAAAGGAAGACACACTCACACACCCAGACACACTGAATATTTCTTCCCAGAACAATTTGGGGAGCGTGTGCAGTTACCATGAGAGATTGTCCAAGGCCTGCTGTGTAAACCTTTAGTGAGATTGTACATTACATGAGAAAGCAACACCCGGCTCTGAAGGAAATCTTTTCTTCACCCATTTATTTCTGGGTGTGTGTTTTTCTACAACAGTAATACTGACCACTGAGGAAGGCTCCAAGGGGCCGAAAGGCGCATGGTCTACTGGTCATAAGGGAGACGTGTCAATTGTATATGTAAAACTATCAGCTCTCTGGGTCAAAGGTTTTAAACGTCTGGTTCTCCCACTCCTCCTCCACTTGCACCTGGCTGGGTGACCTTGGGTCAGTCACTAGTTCTGACAAGAGCTGTCCTTGAAAAAGAGCCGTTTCTGTCAGGAGCTCTCTTGGCCCCACCCGCCTCACAGGTGGGGAAGGGGGAGGGAGCCGCTCTGAGACTCCTTCGGGTAGTGAAGGGCAAGGGGGGGTATGAATCCAATCTCTTCTCCTCCTCTGACCAAGCGGATTCCACTCGGCCCCCTACCTCTCCCCTTCTGGCTGGAAGAGATCTGGGCACACAGGGGACCTCCTGGACACACCCAAAAGAGGCAAGTCTCTTCCGTAAAGAACCGGGTCTGGACACCCGTCTGGACATCAGGAAGCACAACACCCAAGGACCACCGTGTGGGTCTGTCTGTGTGTGTCTGGGGGGGGCATGTCCACCTCCCAGGACATTCAGGCCACCCTGCTGACTTAGGGGTCGGGGGTTCCCTTCCAACGTCAGCCCGTCTCCCTCCCGGGGTCTGCAGCCCTGGACCTGCCAGGGGCATAACCCCAGCGGACCACCCCCCAAAAAAATGCAAAGAGAGAAGCGCAGGCAAAAGGAAGGGGGGAGCAGAAAAATCCCCCCCCAAAAAAAGAAGAAGAACGAGGCTGGGCTTCCCTGGGCCAAAATCTCCCCTCCCCCCCCCAGTAGAGCACAGGAGACAGCAAGGGAAGGGGGGGCAGGAGACGATGGGCACCGATTCGGGTGCAGGGGGGGAGACCCGTGTAGG
>NW_015177294.1:3725-10057 GCF_001447785.1 Gekko japonicus
GGAGCGCGCAGCGCCCCGGAGAGAAAGGTGGGTCTGGGGGACCTTCCGGCTCTTGTCCGCTGTGGCCCGAGGAGGGGGGGCGCCTCTCCCGCCCTCTTTCCACCACCCCCCACCCCCAGTGTTCCCTCTGAGCGGAGTGGGCGTGAGCCGGCCCACAGTCTACTGTCACAAGTGTTTTAACTTGCAGTTTCTCGTGTACCCAACAAGATATTCTCTTGATTCTTTCACTGCAGTATTCCAGACACTTCACACTAGCTTACAGTGTGACTGAGTTCAGTTTCCCTTGCATATTTGAGTGCATGTTTCGTATAATTTACAAGCATAACACGGCTGTCATCCCCACCTTGCATGTGAGGATAGTCAAATAATACTAATAGTTTAATAACTTCTGGTTTTCAGTATTAATTTTTATTTAACATTGACACAGCATGAGATAGTAATATGCACAAACTCATACTTAGGTGAGACGTCTTCACATACAGTATACTTCAATCATAATCTCCAGTTACCAAAAAAAAAAAAAGCTGCACTGCAAACAGCCGCCCTCCCCGTCCCCGGTCCCCTCCAGGAGGAGCTCCAGCCGGGCCCCCTCCAGCTCCCCCCCACCTCCCTGCTAGAAAGGAACTCTCTCTGCCCCCCCCCGCTGTCAAAGGAGGCTGAAGGGGGGGGTCACGGTCAGGGGACAGAAGGGCCAGACCTTGCAGCTCAGTTCTGTGAAGGTTTACTCTCAAGTAGGCCATATCTCTCTTGCAAGGCAGGAATTCAGGGGAAGCCGGGAGGGGCACCAAAGGAGCAATGGTTCTGCAAGCAAAATGATCAGAGAGTCCTCTCACAGGAGGAGGGAAGGCCGAGGTCCTTTCCAAGCAGAGCTTTCGTCCCCAGGTAGGAGAGGCAGCCCGTTTGGTTCCCTTTTCTAGGTGAACTTGGCCTTTTCGAAGAATACGTTGGAAGTATTGAACAGCAAACAGTCAACCGAAGAGCTATTGAACAGCAAACAGTCAACCAAAGAACTTCCAGTGTTGTGTTAATGTATGTACTGTAATTCATACCAATATGGAAGAAGACTCCGGGAAACTAGATGGAATCAAATGTTTAACAGGCAGCACAAGGTAACAGGAGTCAGAACAGAAAGTGATCCTCCTTTAGCATTTAGATATAATAGGAGTCTGTGGATGAGCCGGAGAATACTTTCTATTAATAAAGGGGGTGAGTCCTGTAATAGACTGTTGGAAAATTAATATTTTGTATCATCGCTCACTATAAACATGAATAAACTGTGATTTTTTTAAAAAAATGATAAGCGTTACAGACACTCCAGAACAATATTTTAGGAATGGAAATGCAGAACTCTCGCGCTTTCCTTAATCCCTGCTGGTCCAAAATGACTCTGGAAGGGTGGGACAAGAGGTTGCCAGCCTCCAGGTGGGGCCTGGAGATCTCCCGCTTTTACAACGGATCCGCAGCTGACAGAGATCAGCTCCCCTGGTGTCTCAGAGTCCCAGGGAAGAGGCCTGGCCGTTTCCTAGGTAGCTTTTCCTTCCCATGAGACCTCAGCAGAGTCCAGGCCTCAGTCCAGCCAAATCATGATGTTCACATGGCTTCCCTCCGGCCTCTAGCTCAGTTACAATCTCAAACCCTCCAGCGTCAGGTGAGGCTCGAGATCCCATCAGGGTGGGCACTAACTGGGACCTTCTGGGAGATCATGACATCATCGCTCCTGCTCCCCCCCCCAATCCGGCAGAAGAGGGGTTCCCAAGAAGAGCTCATTATCACCTTCTTGACTCCGGGCTTAAGAGAGAGAAGAGACGTGAAGGCAGAGAGGCCCAATTGTGGACACCTCAAAGTTGGAGTAGGTTGTTCACATAGAAACACAGGAGCAAACAGGGATGCTTTGCCTTACGGTGGGAAAAGCTTCACGTCCGTAGCAGCCCTATCCATCATCCAGACAATGCCCACGGGGGAGAGAAAGCGTCTACGTGGGCTGGGGGCTGGGAGGGGAAGACACTTGAGTGTCAGCGACGGCCTTACTAGGGTGATCAGAGCACCGGCCCAGAAGGGAAACCTTCTCCATAGCTGGAGCCTGAAAGGGGCTTCAGTGCCAATGGGAACCGATAGGCAGTCTGCCCCGAATGCAGCCACACTTCCCTCGAGTGACTCCGTCGGTGAAAGTTCTCAGGACTGCACCTTCGTGGTTCGAGAGGTTTCAACCAGCCTCTTTGACCTGAAAGACGTTCCACAGGAAGATGGAGAGTATTTCCTTTTTGTGGACGGGTCTAGCCCGAGGGTGGAAGGCCAAAGATGACCTGTCTGGACACTGGGCTCAAGTGGCGCATGGGCTTTGCCCCTGTCCTTCCTCAAAACCCCAACAAGTCCTACAGGAGAGCTCAGACTCTCTCCCCACAAATCGCTCTTTGGGTTTCCCCCACCAATCTGTAGAGCAATGGGGAAGTGACACACAACTCCTTTCGGCAGGGAGATAATAAGCTAACAGTCCCAGGGCAGTCCCAGTGAAAATCTCTTTCCAGACACAGGGCCAGGATTTCAGCCCCTCCCCGCAGAAGCGGCGGTCCCTTCCATTCGCCTAGGAGATGGAATCCTACAGGAAAGGGAAAGTGTGTTAATGTATGTACTGTAATTAATACCAATATGGAAGAAGACTCTGGGAAACTAAATGGAATCAAATGTAACGGGCAGCAGAAGGTAACAGCAGTCAGAACAGCAAGTAATCCTCGTTTAGCATTTAGATATAATAGGAGTCTGTGGATGAGCCGGAGAATACTTTCTATTAATAAACGGGGTGAGTAACGTACAAACACTGCTGGTTCTGTGTCCATTACCCAAAAGATTCAGAGTCAGGAACACCTCCATTCTCTCCCCCAGGGAATGGCTCTCTCATGATCTGGGCTGTGCCACCGGAGGCCTAGTAGGCCCAGGGAGCCTGGCTAGCAGTAGGGGAGGCCGGGCCTACAAACCCCAGAAGGCCTTGGGAAGTTTTGGCCAATAGGGAAGAAGAGGGCTGGGGAACAAAATAGCTGGTGCAAGAGGAGAAGCTGTTCTTCTTCCCAGGGAACAGGGCCAGAAGGAAGGCTGCTGTGGGGAAGAGACCCTCATCCTGAGGGAAGGCTGAGTAGTCTAAGGCCACTTGAGGCAGTGAGGTAGGGACAGTATATTCAGAGGCGTTAGGGCATTTGATTTCTCTTCACCCACTGTTATGACTCCTGTACCTTGTTTGTTTAACCTCCTATAAAATAAACCGTTTCCACAAACAGATCATAAGATGTACAGATGCAAGGGGAGGAAAGTTACTAATTTAAGCTCTTAGTGTGCATGTCTAAAACTGTATAACTATGCAGCCCATCCTTAAAAATCGGTCTGGCAAATAAATCTTTAAACCTGTTACAAAGTTGTCTGTCTATACTGGAACTTCAGCTAGACAGCAAACTGTGATTTCCATGACAACCTGTGGCTTTAAGAAACGAATTCCCTCCGTGACTGTTGCTGGGCAACCACAGCATTCCACACTGGGTTTCTGTGAGTAAAAGACAGGGGGAGGGGACAGGGTCCTTTCCCAGGCTGTTTTGGCCTTTGAGGGAGGACTCATGGGGGCCCCAGACCTTCCTAGCGTTGCCAGTTTCAGACTGAAGAATTCCTGGAGATTTGTAGGTTGAGCCTTGGAGAGGGCGGGGCTTGTGGAGATGAGGAGCCTCGACCGGACATTATTTATTTATGTCATTTATAGTCCGCCATTCTCACTTGGATTCCAGGCAGATTACACGAATCCATGTTACTCAGACACACAGAGTACTGCCTGTGTTTCCATCATTTATCTGTTAACCTAAGGGGAGGTCTCCCAATTTTTTTGGGGGGGAGGGTTAGCTCTGTCGCGCAGTGCGTGTGGTTGAGTCAGTCTTCACCAGCCTAGACCCAGTTATGCCCTGCTAAGATCTAGCTGTAGCAAACCACACTTACACAGTTCTGTGATTAACTATGTACAGTGTTTATTATCCAATATATACAGCTCACCATCATAGTACTTTGCAATACATGCATTCAAATAGAAGGAAAAATACCTACAGTCTACAATCACTTATATGCAGTGACCAGCCAATCAGCTTGCTGCTGAGTCACTGTGCCATTGCTTTGCTCAGCTCCAGGCTGAACCGGTTAGCTCTGGTTCCTGTGACTGTCAAACATCTGTCAGATAGATTGGCACGATCACTTATTCTGAAGCCTTACTTATGTCAACAAGCTCTAAGGAGACCTTTTTGCTTAGTGGGAGGAGGATAACTTGTTGAGATCTCCACCAATTGTATACCAGGATATTTCCCTTAGAGAAATTCTCAGGAATAAATCAGGCTGTAGCTTAACCAGGAAGGTTGTTTTATTGAAAGACGAAATACTAATAAAAGAGTACACTCATACAGAAATAAACACACACTGTAAAGCAAACAAACAAGGCACAGGAAGCAGCAAGAATGAAAGGAGGGTGTTTCGGGAATTATAGTTACCATTCCAGAAGATAAAAACTCCATGGAGAAGAAGCTGCGGAGATGGAAAAGGACATAAGCGGATTTGGGGGTGTGCTGCATGTAAAAACCTAAGACACACACAGCAATGGGGCTACATCTGCGTCAAGCCCTGCTATGCTGCGCTCGCTTGGGTTGCCATAACTTTGGGAGGAGGGCTTCCTGAGGATGGGGGTGAGTGATTGAAGGAGTGATTGTGACCTTTGTTTTAGAAGATGTCACTTTCCCCACAAGTCAAACCCCTTCTCCTCTTTCACTTTCTAAGGAGAAGGTGGCCTTGAACATTCCTGTACCATCCTGGACTCTCGATTACCAGGACTTATATCTTTCTTGGTTGGCATGGCAATGCTAGGCAGAGTATGAGTGTGCGATGTATGATTGGGGGATTGATGGGACCTGCTTGAATTTACTATAATCAGTCTGTACCCACCAAACGACTTTAGTTCTAACATGGTGACTCTGTGAATTTTGCATTTAACTCAATCAACTTTCACTGCCAAAAAAGAGTTGTTGAGTGTAACTAGACTGGGGGTCTGACAATCTGTCCAGTTATGATTTTCTCTACTATATGAGACATTTTAAGAAGAGGAGGACAAGGGGAATGGGATAAGAGATATAAGAAATGGTTTCAATCAGGCTGTCACGGCTCAGGTTGGGTGTCACCTGACGCTGCCACCACTCTGGATTTAGGATCCCTTGAGAAGGCCCAGAGCACCCTCCCAAGACCTTCAGACCTCACTTGTTTGGCCGAATAATAGTTGTGAGGACCAGGCAGAGTAAACAAGAAAAAGGTTTCTTTTATAGGAGGTCAAACAAACAAGGTGCAGGAATATGAACAGTAAATCAAACGCCCTAATGCGGCTAAATATACTGTCCCTAGCTCACTATCTCAAGTGGCTTTAGACTACTCACCCTTCCCTCAGGATGAGGGTTTCTTCCCCACAGCAGCCTCTCTCCTGGCCCTGTTCCCTGGGAAGAAGAACAGCTCCTCCCACTGCTACACAGGCTCCTCGGGCCTGCTAGGCCTCTGCTTGCACAGCCCAGATCATGACACAGGCTTATATTATAGCTGTTACAAAACAGTTTCCATCTTAAATCGTTGTTTCCAGTATATTTCCCCCCATTTATATAGCTTCTAAACCTATTGTCAATTAATCAAATCATTTAAATCTTCTATTATGATGCCTGAAAAAGTACATATTCTTTACAGTTAAACTTAAGCTTCTCCCAAATTATAGTAATTATAATCCATTCACGGTCTTCCCTTTTCAGAGCTTCTTTTTCACCCATTCATAAAATACAATTACAATTACTAAAGCTAATGTGTTTTTTTTTAATGTTTGAAACAGTTTTATTTTCAGGACATTGCAACATGTTCAAAATTATAACTTCACATTTGTCCCATTCCCTTTTTGTTTTTCCCTTCCCTCCCATTCCCAGGCTTCCCGCAATGCACCCCCCCCTCCATAATATTTATTCTTATTTTCCATCTTACTCCACTTATTGCTTAATCAATTAACTTCAACTATTCAATTACATCTTTCTCTACTTTCTGTTCTTAATAACTATCAAAGCAAATTAAATTATTCTTTACATCCCAATGTTTTTCTATATATCCTTTAAAGACCATCCATTCATCAAAAAAAATCTTCATCTTCTTTATTGTTGAGTTTGTTCGTCAATTTATCCATTTCTGCCATAAAAAGCATTTTCTTTATCCATCCCCATATTTCAGGTATTTTGTCTTGTTTCCAGTATTGTGCATAGGTCATTCTCACCGTTGTGATCAAATACCATAACAATGTC
>NW_015177295.1:0-2899 GCF_001447785.1 Gekko japonicus
GTGGCATTGAACTCTGGGATGGTTCCCTGACTGGCAGCCATCTTACTCGTTCCACGTGGAGGGTGGTGAAGCTCGGGAGTGGCGAACAGCTCGAGGATTGGTGAAGTGGAGCTGGGAGCGGTGCTGGGCATGGTGCTGGGAGAAGCGGGGCGAAATGTGATAATCTGCTCGTCTTCATGAGCGGGGCATGATGCGATGCTTGGCTCATCTTCGTGGTCGTCGTTCATGGGGCGCAGAATCCCACCCTTGTCACCACTGAAAAGTACTGAGACTGATGCAGTGGTTTCAGCTCATACTTTTATTATAGGTGAAGAACAAGACACAGAAGCCGGCTCGCAGGCCAACTTATATCCAGAAGCAAACCCACGCCCAAACACACCCAACACCCATGATAGGTCTATATACATTGATTGAGTTAACTCTAGGATCCTAGCCTCCCGATTGGAAGAGGAACGAGGATCCGGCCATCTATTGTCCTGGTGGAGCAAAGCTCCTGCTCTTTCCATGACCACTTGAGGACCGGCTGAAACCGGATCGCGCACATGGCCAGGTCAGTACACAACAGGGGTAAATAGCACCTCCCCCCTGGGCTGTTTCATATTGAGGGAAGGACCTGGATGGAATGTTCAAGGTCTTTTTCTCTGCTCACCAGAACTTCAGAAAACACCTCTCAACCAGCCCCAGGGATCGTTACACGTAGTTAGGCCCCCAGTGACAGACAGAAGGCAGAAGGGACTGGGCCATCAGCAGTAGAGACTGACAGAACTGAGGTAGAGATTGACAGCATTAAGCAGTAGAACTAAATCCTACCTGAGAATTTCCCCCATTGGGGTATATCATTTCACGTAGATCATTTCAAAGCATTCCTGTGCTGGTCTGCAGCAGAAGAGTTAGATTCAAGCAGGGCTGGCCCAAGGGGTTTTTTTGCGCACTAGGCGGGGCTACCTTCTGGTGCCCCCCCACCCACGTGTGCCCAATTATGGGGTTGCCAACCTCCAGGCAGGGCCTGGAGAGAAGCAAGTCCAATTTCTCTCCCCCTTTGGAGAGGTGGGAAGGGGAGTCCTGGCCCAGGCCAAGCCCACCCGCCCCCATCTTCGAGCCACGTGGATCTTTGCCAGGCCTTACAAGAGGGAAAGGGAGGCTCTTCTTGGCTGTGCCTTGGAAGGACTCAGTCTCCTGTCTCTTTGGGAGCTGCCTGGAGCAGGCCTGGGAAGGGGAGGCCTGCAACTGATCTCAGTGCTTCCTAGCGACAGCAGCCGCAGGCTCCAGGTGCCCAGAGAAAGGCGGTGCGTAAGGCCTCCCTGTCAGGCAGCCTGGCAGACACGGCACGCTTCTCGGCATCAGGAGGCCCCCCTGAAGACCGGCCCTCCCGAGGGCAGCGGGCAGGGATGCTGCTAGGAGACAACGCCTGGTGAGGGTCTCTCTCTCTCTGGCTAGGCAGACTGGGAGGCACCTCTCTGTTGCCGCAGCCCTCTCCCCCAAAACCAGCACTCCTCCAGTTCCTAGGGTCTCTCTCTCTTGCTCTCTCTCGTCAGGCAGGCGGGCTGGAGCCAGGGATCTGGGCCAGGGGTAGGGGGTTGGCAGCATCCCCACCCAGCGCCCTGCGGGATGAGCTCGCTTTAGTGGAGGGCAGAGGGTGGAGAAGAGCGTTACCCTCTGGCCAGGTATTCCCTTCGGCTGCAGCCCGCCTTTCTCCTGGCGGCTTGAGGAGGGGGCCCTCGGGTCGGCAGTGGACACCACGCAGGCCGCCCCTTTTAGAAGTGGGACGATAGGAGCCGGCAGGCGGGATGAGGGGAGGCTCAGGCCGGCCATTCCGTAATGTGGGAGGGCTCCCACTCCCCCCTAAGTATGCGCATGAGGGGGGAGTCACCTGGGTCACCCCTTGGTGGCAACGGAGGCGGGGGGCACAGTTTGGTGCCCCATCCAGGGCCCGCTGCCCACCCCATTCAGGGCCCAGCGCTCTAGGCGAATTCCTAGTTCTCCTAGGAGGTGAGCCGGTTCTGGATTCAAGTGCTGCAGAACCATAAATCTGGTCTATAATGTCTCCTTAATCATCTATGCCACAGTGTGTAAAAGAGGTCTGCAGAAACAGTCTTCAGAAGCCAATGCAAGAATGAGATGTGACCAAAAAGGAACTCAGGCTCACCTGCCAGGGCTGAATGTTCCCAGGGTTCCTTTTGCCTCCATGTCCCCTTGCTGTCCGCTTGCCAGTCGATGCATGCAGCGCATGGAGAGCATGTGCGACGGCAAAAGCAGCATTGTAGATGCTGTAGCTCTCACCAGACATCCTGGTTTCAAACACGGTTCCAGGCAGGCTGCTCAGCTTCTCTTGCCCAGTGCAGATTCGAAGGTCTGGGTGAGGTTGAGGAACTCTTAGGAAATAACAATTAAATGCTGCTTCCCAGAAGTGGATAATATCATGATACCAGCTTGGACTGACGATGTCAAGGAAGTCGTCAAATCCGGGCACCACATTTGTGTGCAGGGCAAAGGACAAGGTACCGTTGAGGGACTCTATTGCGAGTGGTTCCTTTCCCCTCATCGTTGTAAAATCCCACTTAGCAGTTATGACCCAAACCCTCTCAATTGGAGACCAGTTCACATTCTCATAATAAATTAGCATTACTCGTAATTCATCCATAGTCCGAAACTCCCCATGGACAAGGGTGACATTCCCTTCCATCTGCCAGAGAGAAGAAAATATGCCTTGTGTGATTTTAGTAGGCTCTCTATTCCATACCATTGGCATCATGTGTACAAAAGCAATGCAGATGTTGTTCTGGAGGAGCCTCGGTCTCAGGGACTGCAGGAAAGTTTCTCCGCTCTCATCATCGGACGTGATGAGGCCGACCCACGTCCATCCGAAATGCTTAAGCAGCTGAACAATCCCTGCATACTG
>NW_015177295.1:3162-8720 GCF_001447785.1 Gekko japonicus
GTTATGTCAGCAGGCATATCTGTTAACTTGTACTGATCACTGAGATTGAGCCTCTTAGTTGGATGACCCATCTTGGGCTATTTAGGAGGCCTGTTGTCTGGTGTCCCTCTTCCAATGGAATCCATTAGGATCTTCTCATGCTAAAATAGATCCTGTTCCTTCTGAAATGTCTGCACTTACAGGATTATGGTATTTAATGCCACAACAGTTTCAGTTTGACCCATTTTCACATGCCAAATTAGCCCAATGGGCCAATACAGATATTAAAACTGGAAAGAAATCTTTTTTTTGTGGAAAGCATGGACAGATCAGAAGATTTTTAGACTATAGACTTATTAATAGACTATAACTATGAGTTTTCCTGTTTTCTCAGCTGAGGTGTGGATACAGCCTCTCAGCCTCTTTGGAATGGCAACATTTATGACTTCAACTTCTGTCAATATATAAATATGGTCCTGCATCACTAAGTGTTTCCGAATCTCCTCTACTCTAGGAAACTTTCATTGAATCAATGCAGAAAATGAAACCTACAGGACATGTTTACAGATTTTGATGGCAATACTTATCATAAGTACAGTCTCAGAAATGAATGAAATCAGCCAGATCTCCCTGTTTTGGAAAAGCAGTAATGGTATATGTTATACCTGTTGTTTCTACAGACCTGACGCTATGATTTTTTCACCAAAAAGTTGTGTTTAGGATATACTGGGCACCACAGCACCTTTTGAATAAAGGAGTAAGTAACGGGTCTAATTGCTGGCACTGTATCTCACATTATGTGTCTTTTAAAGACACAGGTAACAATTGATTATGGATAGATTTTTAGATATTTGGAAAGATTTACGTGTCGACTTTACACAATTTTTACTATATTGGTTGTGTTTTTTTCTTTGTTTCTCTTTGTGGGTTTGATTTATAATAGATTTTTTAAAAAATATTTAATGCCACATATTTAATTTGCCACCAAATAGTGCAATCATCTCCTAAATCACTTCTTTGCTACACATGTAGCTTTTTAGATTGATTTATGTTATCTTTTTAACTGAGCTAATATAAGGGAGAGAAATGCCTGTTTTAGTATTGAGAAATCCATCATTCAGCTTTCTCAAGTAAGTGCTACACCTTTCATTCAATGAATTACTATTTCAATAAATATCACTATTGAAATCTTATTGAAATCTTAACATTTCAGGAGGGACAATGGTCACCTAATTTCTCACATTCTTACAAGTCTTACTGTGATCTGTGGGACTGAAGTCAAATGCAGTGTGGAAGAATATGGGTGGTGAAGATTTGGAGTCAGGCATTCTAGGAAGAGCTCAGGAATTATGATCTTCTAATACACTCCGTGGAGTCCTCTGCGTAGTCAGTACATACCACAATGCATGAAAAGAAGTGGGCTCTAATTCTTGAAAGGATATGGAATAAAACCATCGAAGCTTTTAGGGTGCCCTGTCCTGGATGGCCCAGATTAGCCCAGTCAAATCTCAGAAGCAAGGCAGGATTTGTCCTGGTTAGTATTTGGACTGGAGGGGACCAAGAACGTCCAAGGTTGCTATTCAGAGATGGCAAACCACTAATGGATGTATCTTCCTTTGAAAACCCTGTGAGGTTAATGTAAGTCATCTGCAACTGGATGGTACTGTCTACCACCAGGTTTTAAGTTGTCCTTTTATTGAGCATTGAAGATTCTGGTTTGGAGGTTGGCTACAGCAGTTCTGGAGGATGGGTTGAAATGCTGTTCTACCAAGGGATTGCTATGCATTGAGCTGAGGACACATACCTGTGGGATCTTGTAGTTTGTTAACATGTTGGCCATCTGAATTGAGTTTTCAGAGGAGACTGCACCTATGGCTGCCCATATGTACTTCTGGCTGTTGTAGTTGTAATTGGTGGGATTCCGAAGTGACTGTTTAAGGATATCCAAAGTGTTCCCGGTGGTTTGGATTGCATTCAGTAGATTGTTACTGAACAGGTATCCAAAGGAGATATTGGGCAAGAGGTGGTTATTATGGGTGATCTCGCCGACCGCAAAACTAGAGACCAAATACTGCTGGATGTTTTTAGTGATTACCCTGCAATGAGATTTTCATGTGTAGCGGGGGGAAATATAATTTATTGTTACCATCCAGTTCTACCTGCAGCCATTGCAACAGATTCTATGACTTTAACACACTTGGTCGTACTTTTTAAATAATATTTATAATGCACATTTCTTATATTACACAACAATCGTACATGCCATAAATGTCGTCAAAGCCCATAGATAATTATGTGACTACAATACAAAATCTTGATACAAATGTTCTTGATACTGTTTTGGATATGTTCCTGGAATGTTTTCCCTTCAAGGTGTCCTGATAGGGTTATAAAGTGGAAAAGCAGACTAAAAAGTTGTCATTTTTTAAGCTCCTAAATTGCATTTATCACTCCTCCGTGTAAAGACGTGTGGATCCAAGGAACACAAGAGATAAAGACAGTGTGCTTTCCTACGATGAACAAGTGGGTTCGGATATCTTTATCAACTCTGTCTGTTGGTATTCATTTCCAATTTCTTGACAGAGCACTGCAGGAATGGCAATAATGTGGATCAATGCAACATCTCTCTAAATATTACAAAAAAGTACAACCAAGTGTGTTAAAGTCATAGAACAGAGGTTTTCTTCAGTGAGCTTCTTTTATTTTTCCCATTGTGTTCACACTGAAGCCTGTCTTCTTTTTGATTGCAACAGATTCAGCAGTTTAAGCCCTTACTTGTAAACAACTGCCCAAAATTCAGATGGTTCTGCTTGCTGAACTGCTCAAGAGCAGTCATGCAGAGAATGAAACCGTTTAGAGTTTTACTTCTCCCAGTTGAAGAAAGAAAGAAAAGATGGTAGCTTTGTGGATTTAGGTACTGCTTGCCAAGTGATAGAAAATCTGGCTCACTCAGTTGTGCTAATAAAAACCCTAGCTTCTAAGGCTATAATGTTGTAAACCAAACCCCAGCAAATGAGAGCTGTATTTTGCTTATCCTGAGCTATGGCCAGACAAGCAGTTTGCAGTGATACTGTTGTTGTCTCTTTGCAGATCTTAAGAGCATGATCAGACATCAGCATCTGCCTTCCATGCCCCAGTCGTGGCCACCCCATTTTGCCCCGCGTCAGAAGCAGAGTATCCAGGCACCAGGGAAGTCTGGTCTTTGCCAATTTCAGCGCTTCCACTCTGCTTTTCTAGCTGTCTGAACTCCCCGTTCCCAAACTGAATCCGGATGGGACGTCTGAACTGGCTGATCTGTTTTCACAGCGTGGGTTGGAATTGCTGCTCACATTTGCATAAGCGCATGAGTGCATATCCTCATGCGCTTTCCTGGTTTTCTTAAGAAATTGACCAGGTAGCATGCTCCATAGTTGAGGTGCTGCACAATGTTGATGCCTCACCACCAGATGAGTACAGAGGAGACCTGCTGCAGGGTTTGCTGTCTGGTCGATCCTTCCAACAACAATTTGAACTGGTGCACTTAGAAGTGCGCCCAGGGCACGCCAAGCCTCCGGTGTGACCGCAGCCCTGGTCTTAATCTTCTAGACTTCAACAAGACATCTCCTCTCAGAGTTTATTCAGTCAGTCTCTCCATAGTTTGGGTTTACATTCTTCTGCAACCACATGCCTCTATTATAACTGGCCCTGTTGGGCTGAGGTATCAGGATCTGCTCATTTCTTTTTAACCATTTCCTCCAACACCCCCACCAAACCACAAACTACCTGGAAATTTCCCAGGCAGAGAACAAACAAGACTGGACGATACAGGAAGGGGCTGTGGCTCAGTGGTGTAGTCTCTGCTTTGCATGCAGAAGGTTCCAGGTTCAATCCCCGGCATCTCCAGTTGAAAGGACCAGGCAGGAGGTGAAGTGAAAGACCTTTATCGTCCTGAGACCCTGGAGAGCTGCTGCTCATCTCAGTAGACAATACTGACACTGATTCAGTATAAGGCAGCTTCGTCAGTTTAATCAGTTAAATTCTAGTAATTTTGAAACTCAGGAGGTTCCCATGACTTAGCTGCTCTCAGACCATGCCTGCTTTTCCTTTGACCTTTCTGCCCAGAGGGGGGGGGAGCCATGGCTCAGCAGAAGAGCATCTGCTTGGCGGGCAGAAGGTCCCAGGTTCAGTCCCAGCACCTCCAGTTGAAGGACCTGGTAGTCAGTGATGGGAAAGATCTCTACCTGAGGCCCTGGAAAGCCTCTGCTCATCTGAGTAGACAATACTGACCTCAGTGGACAAAGAGTATTTAATTCAGTATGAGGCAGCTTCATGTGTTCATCTCCATATCTCAGGCTCTCCACAAGGGAAGTGATTCATACAAGCTAACAAGCAAGAAGGCCCTTGGAGCCTCTTCTCCTGCACACATGGCAAACCCAGCAATTACACAGAAAAGAAGAAGAAAATGCTTTCACAGACACTTAGGTGAAGAGTCGTATCATCATAGGAGAAATACCGACTATATAATGCTTCTGCATGTACACACCCACACATATATACATATAAGGATTGGCTATTTTAAGGAATATTGCGAATATTGCAGATCATTAAATCAAAGAAGGGGTACTTACGATGCTTCTCTGAGATAATATTTCTCGTGTGTAATTTCCACTCGTGCAACTGAAAGGGATATTAATTCAGTAATGAGAATACCATCGAATTTAGGGTAGTTAATGTAGTTAAAATTAAATCTGAAGCACATAGAACCTAAATTTGTGCTGAAAGCTGGAGGACAAAGCCAGAGGAAGAACAGCACGAACAAAAGCCATTTGAACATTTGGAGTTTTCTGCTCCAGTTCATCCCGACCTCCTGCATTGTGACCAACATACCAGCCAGAATTTATGGACGAACACTGTCCAGTTTTTATCAGTGCTGAGATTCCTGCCGGCTTATTCCTCGAAGAACATAATTTCAGGGTTCAGTTGGGCAGAGCTTTGCGTAACTCCAGGTAACCTTTCAGATCACTGTGACCAGTCTGACTTTTCAGCATCTACGGAGTTTAATTTGACTTGCTTTATACTTTATTTTTCAGGTATGGATGGGAAACAGAGTTTGATCATAGTGATTTTGATAATTACAGGGCAGAGATAATCACTTTCTCAAAATCCCTCAGCTATCTACAGATTAACCAGAAAAAGACATTTTTGTGGGGTTCCAAAGTGCCCAACTGTTTTCTTTCATCATAATGGTAAGAGGCTTCACGTAACTCTCTGGGGATCAAAGTGTGTATTGATTCATAATCAAAAAATTGAAATGATATAACATATGTAAAATATGTTTCTATGTGATTCTATTATTCTAATCTGCAACTAAATACTGCAATCAAATTAGTAATTGCTTCTTTTATACATATGTCATGTTTTGTTGATTTCTTTTATCTTTAGGAGCCAGTTTGGTGTAGTGGTTAAGTGCATGGACTTTGGGAGAACTGGGTTTGATTCCCCACTCCCCCACTCACAGCTGCTGAATGACCTTGGGCAAGCCATAGTTCTGGCACAGCTGTTCTTGAAAAAAGAGCAGTTCCTGTCAAGAGCTCTCTCAG
>NW_015177295.1:8810-10183 GCF_001447785.1 Gekko japonicus
AAGTCTTATTATGAACTATTGGATGAAAATAAAATGCAGTGTGAATGAATGTGGGCTGGGGCGATTTTGAGTCAGGCATTCTAGAAAGACCTCAGGAATTATGATCTTCCAATACATTCAGTGGCGTCATGGAAACATCTGCCTAGTCAATACCCACCACAATGCTTGAAAAGAAGAGGGCTGTATTTCTTGAATGGTTATGCTGGAATAAAATAAGCTTTTAAAGTTTCCTGTCCCGGATGGCCCATGGTAGCTCAGTCAAATGTCAGAAGCAAAGCAGGATTGTCCCTGGTTAGTACTTGGTTGGGAGGGGACCAAGTAAGTCCAAGGTCGCTATGCAGAGACAGGCAATGGCAAGCCTCTTCTGAATGCCTCCAACCTTGAAAGCTCTGCGGATGACCATAACTAATCTGCAACTTGATGGCACCTTCTACCACCAGCTTTTCAGGTGTCTGTTTTTTGAGCCTTACAACTTGTGGTGTGGGCAAGGGTACCGTTTTGGAGGATGGGTTGAAATTCTCTGCTACCCAGGCATTGCTGTGCATTGATCAGAGGACACATACCTGTGGGATCTTGTAGTTTGTTAACACGCTGGCTGTCTGAAGTGAGTTTTTGGAGGAGAGAGCACCCATGACTGCCAATATCTGCTTCTTGCTGTAACAGTTGTAATTGGTGGGATTCCCCTGGGACTTTTTCAGGATGTCCAAAAGGTTGTCGCTGGTTTGCATTGCATTGAATTTATTGTTACGCATCATGTATGCCAAGGAGATGTTGGGCAATAGTTGGTTGGGTGTGTGCTCGGTGCAAGGAGCACCTGGTTCTCAGGGAACATATTTGCTCCCTTGAGGCCAAGGAGAAGCAGAGACAGTCAGTTAGGCACATGGAGAAGACACTCATGGACTTTTTAGATATGTATGCCATTATGCCTGGTGTGACCTGTAGTGCACTCACACCTTTCCCCTTCCCCCCCCTTGGCTCCTGATGTGTTAACTTCTGCTTATGTGCTTTGCGAAACGAAGCCAAGGTCATGCAGCTGGGAGTAGGAGGCAACGCTTGTTATGGGTAGCTCTGCTCTGCTAGCCTGAGAACCGAACCTGTGTTTACATGATAGAACGGTTGTGTTCCCACGTCTTGGGCGCGCGTTTCTATGTTCTATTCCCGCCAGAGGGAAATGGCCTCATTGGCTTAACCTGGTTCAAATGTCTTTATTATGTTGCCCCCCTGTATGGTCCGGTATTCCTAACAATGTCCTTGTTCCTGTATGAACCAATGCTCTGAAATAAACCTTGCTTTGAGAACAAACGCGGAGTTATTTCGAAGGCTTGGGGATGTCCCACTCTAGAACTGGCAGCCCCACCACTGTCAGGGAGCAT
>NW_015177296.1:0-9495 GCF_001447785.1 Gekko japonicus
TGGCTCACGCTCACTCAGAGGGAACACTGTCACTAACCTATTTGAGCCTTTGGGCCCCTTTGGAATCCTGAGCCAAGATGCCGGGTGCAACCACAAAATGGCTACCCCAAGGGGCGGAGCCAGCCACAGCCATGCATATTGTGTAAAAATAGTTTCTTGCACTTGGCGGGCACCAAGGAAGGTGTTTGTGGGCGCTGTGGTGCCCGTGGGCGCCATGCTGGTGAACCCTGCCCTGTTAGAACGCCATAATGATGGAACTTTATACACACGCATTAGTGAGCGCCTAGGAAAAGTCAGAGAAAAGTTAGAGTCCAGCGGCACCTTTAAGACCAACAAAGTTTTATTCCTCAGACAACTCAAATGTTGTAGCACTACTTATAAGATTAGAATTTCAACGGCCAATCCGCATGCAAAAGAACCTCCTCAGGAAACAATCCATATGCAAAAGAACCTCCTCGGGAACGCTCCTCCATTAGCATGTTCACAGCCTGGGTTGTAACTCCTACAAGATAATGACTCAGCCCTACCCCACCTTCCTGAGTAGATATAAATTACCTGCCTACCATTTTCTTCTCACCTTGACACAGAGAGTACTCCATCTTTCTGTGTTGTACCTCTGAGGGTGCCACTCACAGCTGCTGGCGAAACGTCAGGTCCTACAAGGCCAAGACCACGTCCAAACAGCCCGGAAAATCTACAACAGCTAACTTAAACATTGTTCAGCGGCTTCAAACCAGCATGGCTACCCACCTGAATCTGGAAAATTCCATGAGCCGTGACAGGATTGTGCAGAATTGTACCCCAGATGGCAGCGTCACTGACATTTTACAAGAGGAGTCCTTTGCTGCAGTTCCGCTGCGTTCAGAACTCTGCTGTGGGTAGATTCAGGTGGGTAGCCATCAGTGCTCCCTCTAAGCCAGTGATAGCAAACCTTTTAGAGACCGAGTGCCCAAACTGCGACCCAAAACCCACTTATTTATCGCAAAGTGCCAACACGGTAATTTAACCTGAATACGGAGGTTTTACTTTAGAAAAAACAACTCATACATTAACTTAAGATGACCCAAACAAAGTAAGGAAAGCAGTCCCAAATGCTTTCATTTTCTTAAAATTATTTGTCAGAGAATTTGACAGTTTAGTGATGGTCTGGGCCTGGCTGGGGCGATGGCACGGGTGCCCAAAGAGAGGGCTCTGAGTGCCACCTCTGGCCCCCGTGCCATAGGTTCGCCACCACTGCTCTAAGCTGTGGAGTCTTGAGAGCAAAAAATCCTACTTTGTGAACTCCTGGCATTAAAGCCGGGAGCAAGCGGTTTGGCTGCTGCATCAATTAGTTTGCTCTGGAGCCATCCTCCCTGAGCTGAGACAAAAATGTGTGAGCCGGAGGATAAAAAACCGGTGAGCTAGCTCACACTGACTCAGCTTAGAGGGAACACTAGTAGCCATGTTGGTCTGAAGCAACAGGACAAAGAATCCGAAGAAATGGGTGTGCGCACGAAATCTCATTTCCAGAATTAAACTTCGTTGGTCTTAAAGGTGCCGCTGGGCTCAAATTTTGTTATGCTGTGGGTGTTTGGGGTGGCAAGACTGTCTACCAGTGGGGACTGTTGGAAGGTACATGAATGCCTTGCTGAAATTCAGAATGTCTGGTACTAGCCATGTTTCGGGGAGGGGGGACCTCCAGGGAAGCCCTCCGCTTTGGGCACCACCTTGAGTCTCGTCTGAATTGTCCCCACAAAAGCTGCTGCAAGGTCCCACCGTAGAACTTCCAATGGGAACCGAATCACCACTTTGCTCCAAGCATTTACACGTGGCTTAACCACGCTTCCTCTTTTTCTTTGGTGATTTTTAAAAAACATTTGACTTTTATTTTATAACAACAAACACAAAGAAATACAAACAAAGACAAAACAAATCTACAACATAAAATAGGAGAATCTAACCCTGTAGTTTTTCTCTCTTAACAAATAGTAAGTTTCCACATCTTATAATATGGATTTAAAAATTTGCACGTATTACTATCGCATTCTTATTATGTTCTTCTTACATTCGACTCTGGTTGTATACACAGTGCATTTAATATATCCTTCACTCCATCTGTAAAATCCTGACCATGTACTTTCAAAGTTTTCCTCTTTTTGTCCTTTCACCATTTTGCTCCAAGTAATTACACGTGGCTTGTTAACCATACTTCCTCTTTTTCTCAGTTGAATTTCACGGGGCGGGGAATGCTAATCACAAACTGGAGTCGTGATTCCTTATGGAATGGCGTTGGAGTAGCAGAAATTAAATGTTTCCCTCCCCCCTTCTCTGTTTTCTTTTATTCCTAACCTTAATCAAAATTGGGAGTATGGGGGGGGGAATAAAAAGATGATGATGATAACATGAAGGGTAAAGTAAAGGTAAAGGTTCCCTTGCTCGAAAGCCAGTCGAATCCAACTCTAGGGTTGCGGTGCTCATCTCCGTTTCCAAGCCGAAGAGCCAGCGCTGTCCGAAGACGTTCCCGTGGTCATGTGGCTGGCATGACTAAACACCAAGGCACGGCACGCCGCTCCCCTCCCACCGAAGTGGTTCCTATTTATCTACCTGCAATTCCTTGCTTTCGAACTGCTAGGTTGGCAGGAGCTGGAACTAGAGACGGGAACTCACTCCGTCATGCGGCGCACTCGGGTCTCGAACTGCTGAACTACTGACCTTCCACAGCCCACAGTTCAGCGTCTTAACCACTTGAGCCACCGCAGCTCCTTAACATGAAGGGTTTTTGTTGTTGTTCAGTCGCACAGTCGAGTCCGACTCTTCGCAACCCCATGGACCAGCTCCCGCCAGGCCCTCCTGTCTTCTGCCGTCCTCCGAAGTTGACTCAATTTCATGTTCGTTTGATCGATGTTGGTACATGAAGGGAAATCTTTAAAGCCCCACATAGCTTGGCACCAGGATATCAGAAGGACTGTCTTCTCTCTTTGGGGTAGAGGTTAGGAGCGTGGACTCTTAATCTGGGAGAACCGGGTTTGATTCCCCACTCCTCCACCTGCAGCTGCTGGTGTGACCTTGGGTCAGTCACAAGTTCTCTCAGAGCTCTTCTCTCAAGGGCAGTGCTCAAAAGAGCTCTCTCAGCCCCACCTACCCCACAGGATGTCTGTGGTGGGGAGGGGAAGGGAAAGGCGATTGTGAGCCGCTCTGAGACTCCGAGTGAAGGGCGGGGTATGAATCCAATCTCCTCCTCCTCTGCTTCTCCATGGGAACTAAGATCAGAGGGAGGGGCCCTCCTGACTGTCCCACCAATCAAAGATGCTTGTCTGGTGGGCACACGCGACAGGGACTTCTTGGGGGCAAGCCCACCGTTAAGGAACAACCTCCCCAGGGAGGTGCAACTGGCGCACTCATTACTAATCTTCAGGAGGCAGGTGAAGATGGTTTTATTTAGGACTGCATTGGATTAATTCACTAGCAGTCCTAAATTTTAAAAAACCACACCAGTGTATTTTATGTATTTTTCATAGAATCATAGAATGTTAGAGTTGGGAGGGACCTTGCAGGTCATCTAGTCCAACCCCCGGCACTCTGCAGGAGCAGAGCCGAAAGAGAGCCCTACAACATACCCGAAAGATGGTCGTCCAGCCTCCGCTTGAAAACGTCCAGCAAAGAAGCATCCACCGCCTCCCGAGCCAGACTGCTCCACTGCTCAACCACTCTGACAGTCAGGAAGTCTCTCCTGATATTTAGCCGGTAACGACTCCCTTGTCATTTCCACCCATTCGATCTAATCTTGCAATCCGGAGCAAGAGAGAATAGATCCGCTCCATCTTCTACATGACAGCCCTTCAGGTACTTGAAGACTGCAATCATGTCCCCTCTAAGCCTTCTCTTTCCCAGGCTAAACAGACCCAACACTTTCAGCCTTTCCTCGTAAGACTTGGATTCCAACCCTCTCACCATCCTGGTTGCCCTCTTCTGGACACGCTCGAGCTTGTCAACATCCTTCCTAAAACGTGGTGCCCAAAACTGGATACAGGACTCCAGGTGAGGCATTGTATTGTATTTTTAATGCATTGTATTGTGTTTGTTTATTATTTATTTAATTCAGGCATACCCTACCTTTCTCCCCAGGGGGGACCCTTTCCCCCCTCTTCCTTTTAGCCTCACAGCAACTCTGTGAGGTAGGTTGTGTTGAGAGCGTGTGACGGTCCCAAGGTCACCCAGCAGGCATCCGTGGCAGAGTTGGGAGTTGAACCTGGGCCTCCCAGACACTAGACCAAGACTCTTAACCACTACACCACATTAGCTCTCAGGATGAGCCACCTTAAGAACATAAGAGAAGCCAATGCTGGATCAGGCCAGTGGCCCATCCAGTCCAACACTCTGTGTCACACAGTGGCCAGAAATACCAGGTGTCATCAGGAGGTCCAGCAGTGGGGCCAGGACACTAGAAGCCCCCCACTGTTGCCCCCCCAAGCACCAAGAACACAGAGCATCCCTTGCCCCAGACTGAGAGTTCCTATCTATACCTTGCGGCTAAGAGCCACTGATGGACCCCCTGCTGTGAATATTCATTCATAAGAACATAAGAGATGCCAATGTTGGATCAGGCCAATGGCCCATCCAGTCCAACACTCTGTGTCACACAGTGGCCAGAAATACCAGGTGTCATCAGGAGGTCCAGCAGTGGGGCCAGGACACTAGAAGCCCTCCCACTGTTGCCCCCCCCCAAGCACCAAGAATACAGAGCATCCCTTGCCCCAGACTGAGGGTTCCTATCTGTACCTTGTGGCTAAGAGCCACTGATGGACCTCTGCTCCATATGCTTATCCAATTCCCTCTTGGAGCCGTCCATGCTTGTGGCCGCCGCCACCTCCTGTGGCAGTGAATTCCAAGGGATAATCACTCTGGGTGAAGAAGTACTTCCTTTTATCCATTCCAACTCGACTGCTCATCAATTTCATGGAGTGCCCATAAGTACTTGTATTGTGAGAAAGGGAGAAATGGACCTCTTCCTCAACCTGTTCTATCCCATGCATGTAAGAACGTAAGATATAACACATAAGAACATAACACTTTGAGTTTCATAAGGAAGAAAGGCAGCTAATGTTTTAAATAAGTGAATGACTCTTTGCAAACCAAGTCAAGGCCAAGGGAAGGGGTTACAGATCTGTTTCTTCCTGTGTCAGATCTCTCTTAAGGGGTCTGCAGCCTCCAAGTCTTATGATCCAGGAAGAAGAAGAAGAGATTGACGGAGTGAGCTCCCATCTCTAGTTCCAGCTCCTGCCAACCTAGCAGTTCGAAAGCAAGAAATTGCAAGTAGATAAATAGGGACCACTTCGGTGGGAAGGTAACAGCGTTCCGTGCACCTTGGTGTTTAGTCATGCCGGCCACATGACCACGGAAACGTCTTCGGACAGCGCTGGCTCTTCGGCTTTGAAATGGAGATGAGCACCGCAACCCTAGAGTCGGACTCGACTGCCTTTCGAGCAAGGGAACCTTTACCTTTTAAGAATAAAACTTTGTTGGTCTAAAAGGTGCCCCTGGACTCAAAATTTTGTTCTGCTGTTTCAGACCAAGACACCCCTTATGGGTGTTTAAATAATTAAAACATGTGAGCAATTAAAAATGTGGGGGAAATTACAAAGGAATTCAGCTATGAAATACACAAAACACGAGCGAGATCTGCCTCCACAATTCCCCACCTCTCCTTCAGCCTGATGGAGGCGTCTCCTTTACCTGCATCCCCTACCAGTTAGCTCCAGGTGTTGACATAACCAACAGCTTTTCCTCTCCCTGCTGCAAAGGGGCGGGGGTGGTGGCAGGAACTTCAAAGGGGTCAGGGAGAAAGATCAAAGAGCCCCCCTCTGTCTTATCTGGTTCCCCCCACCTAGCAGGAGGGGCAATAGAATTTTACGATCCCGGGAACTGGATCCCTTTCAAGTCCCCGGATCCCTTTCTTATTGGGATTGCTGCTTCTTTTAACAGATTGCTCTCTGTCTCCTAATCTCTCTCTCAACTCCCCGTGAACCAAAGGGTGGGCCCGCGTAAGAAGATAAGAAGAGCCCTGCTGGATCGGACCAATGGGGCTCTTCTTATGCCCTCAAACTGCCTCCCGATCAACCTGCCCTAGGAGGACTTTCAACAGCCCCACTGCTGGACCTCCTGATGGCCCCTGGTATTTTGGGCCACTGTGTGAGGAGAGTGTTGGACTGGATGGGCCATTGGCCTGATCCAACAGTGGCTTCTCTTATTTGGCTGGGTGACACTTAGGCCTACATCTACCCATGCTTACTCAGATGTTACCGCAGTAGGATTTGCTTCCACATCCTGAGTGCAACAGAAAGCGCTTTCTGAGAGCCAGTTTTGTGTCCTGGTTAAGTGTGTGGAGTCTAACCTGGGAGAACCGGGTTTAATTCCCCACTCCTCCACTTGCAGCTGCTGGATGACCTTGGGCAAGCCGTAGTTCTGTCAGAGCTGTTCTCTCAAGGGCAGTCCTCGAAAGAGCTCTCTCAGCCCCGCCTACCTCCCAGGGTGTCTGTGGTGGGGAGGGGAAGGGAAAGGGGTTTGTAAGCCGCTCTGAGACTCTGAGTGAAGGGTGGGGTATAAATCCATGTGGCACACCCGGGTCTCAAACTGCTGAACTACCGACCTTCCACAGCCTGCAGGTGCCCCTGGACTCAAATTTTGTCCTATATTTGGTATTTTTGTACATTTGCTGCCTCCTGGAGACAGATTGGGTGGCACAGAAATGTTTTAAATAATATTAATTTTAAATAAATAATATTTATTTTATTTGTGTGCACCCCACATTCCCCCCCAGCGGAGACCCACAGTGTCTTACATCGTTCTCTCCATTTTACCCTCACAACAACCCTGTGGGGTTGGTGAGGCTGAGAGATTGTGACTGGCCCACTTTGTTTTTTCCTCACAACAGCCCTTTGAGGTAGGTTAGGCTGGGGGAGAGTGTGACTGGCCCAAGGTCACCCAGCAAGCTTCCATGGTAGAGTGAAGATTCGAACCTGGGCATCCTAGATCTTAGCCTGACATTTAACCATTCCACTATGCTGGGCTACCTCTTGGCTTCTTGAAATTCTGCCCGCACCGCTCTGCACCGAGCCTTAAGAATGTCCATTGACCTTGAAAACTAATCCTGCTAAAAGGCCTGGGCTGCACTTTGCACCTGCTCAGAAGCCGTTGTGCAAAATCTTGCTTCCCCAATGTCCTTCCCCCTCACGAGCAGCGAATTCTGTGGCTGAATGTGTTGACCCCGCAAGCGCAAAGCTGTGCATCATCAGTCTGTCTGGCCTGCTGCTCTTAGTAAGTCTCTCAGCAATCTGGTATTTCTATTTATTTCATTTATATCTCACCTTTCTCCCCAACAGGGGCCCGAGGTGGCTTACGTTGTCCACCTCTACTTTGTTTTCTCCTCACAACAGCCCTTTGAGGTAGGTTAGGCTGGGGGAGAGTGTGACTGGCCCAAGGTCACCCAGCAAGCTTCCATGGTAGAGTGAAGATTCGAACCTGGGCATCCTAGATCTTAGCCTGACATTTAACCATTCCACTATGCTGGGCTCCCTCTTGGTCTCTTGAAAACATGCTTGGTGGTGCCGTTGAAGGAAACCATTAGGCAATTTAACATGATGCAAATAAATCGTGATGCTCCACATAATCTTTGCAGTCAGTCGGCTGTTTACTCCTGTGGCCATCACTACATCCTGCGGCAGTGAATCCCACATTTTAATTGCTCTCTGTGTCAAGTGGTAGTCTTTTGGGAGAGCGGTCACAGACACTAAACAATCCACTTTCAGTGCACTGTCCAACTGGATTTTGCCAGTTCACACATAAGTGTGACCATAAGAACATAAGAGAAGCCACTGTTAGATCACTCCAATGGCCCATTCAGTCTGCAAAACTGTCACACAGTGGCCAAAAATAACAGGTGCCACCAGGAGGTCCACCAGTGGGGCCAGGACATTAGAAGCCCCCCCCCAAGCCCCAAGATGACAGAGCATCACCTGCCCCAGACTGAGAGTCCCTATCTGTACCTTGTGGCTAAGAGCCACTGATGGGCCTCTGCTCCAGATGCTTATCTATTTTTTAACTCCGCTTCTTCGGCAGAATGAAACGGGTTGCCGACGGGTGCGGGACGCTTGCCAGATGTTCCCATGTGATTGCGCCCTTAAAATCCGCCTGGCATTCGTGCCTATCGCGCGGCTAATTCTGTGTGTGATCGGGGCCATTGTTTATTTTCAAGGAAGTACTTTTTCACCTTTTTTTTTTGCTGCCAACTCACAGCTGACTTACAGTGATCTTGCAAGGTTTTCAAGGCAAGAGAGGTTTAGAGGTAGTTTGCCATGGCCTGCCTCTGCGTAGCGATCTGGGAGTTCCTGGGTGGTCTCCCAAACCAAATACTCGCCAGGGCTGAACTTGCTTAGCTTTTGAGATCTGATGAGCTTGGGCCGGCTTAGTTAAACTGTGGAACTCACAGCCATGGGGTGCGGTGATGGCTGCCAATATGGAAGGCTTTAAAAGAGGAGTGGAGAAATTCATGGAGGATGGAGCTGTCAGTGGCTACTAGTCATGATGGATGTCTACATCCTCCAGTACCAGGGGTGGTATGCCTCTTTATATCAGTGGCTGGGGAACATGGGTGGGAGGATACTGTTGCCGTCTTCCTGATCGTGGGCCTCCTAAAGGCATGTCTTCGGACAGCGCTGGCTCTTCGGCTTGGAAATGGAGATGAGCACCGCATCCCCAACCGGCTTTCGAGCAAGGGAAAAACTAACCGCATTGCCAGCTCTCTCCATCCCATGCAAAATTTTATAACCCTCTATCATGTCCCTAAACTGAAAAGTCTCCAGTCTCTTTTGGCCTTTCCTCCTAGGGGAGGTGTTTCAGCGCTCTAATCCTCTGGCTTCCCCTCCTCTGTGCTGGCGGAGGGTTTTTTTTTGGGGGGGGGACGCCTGAAACAGAGATGTTTGCATCTGTTGGTCTGGTTTTAATTCCCCGCACTCTGGTGTGTTCTAGCAGTTAGAGTAAAGGTAAAGGTCCCCTTGCTCGAAATCCAGTCGAATCCGACTCTAGTGTTGCGGTGCTCATCTCTGTTTCAAAGCCGAAGAGCCAGCGCTGTCCGAAGACGTTTCCATGGTCATGTGGCCGGCATGACTAAACACCAAGGCGCATGGAATGCTGCTACCTTCCCATCAAAGTGGGAAGTTAGAGTACTGGACCAGAAACTGCGGGGGATGAGTTCAAATGCCTCACTCAAACACTGAAGCCTGTCAGGTGACCTCGGGCTCATCACAAACTCCCGGCCTAACCAGGCTGTTCTCCTGAGGATCAAATGGTGTGTGTGGGGGGAGCAATGTGAAAAAAACACTTTAATTAGAAGACCTCTTAATTGGAACAATAGACCACAGTGCAATATGTACTGCAAAATTTACAGTAGAAAAGAGCCAGAGTCTAGTAGCTCCCTAAAGACCAACAACATTTGTTGCAGGGGAGGAGCTTTCGTGAGTC
>NW_015177297.1:0-975 GCF_001447785.1 Gekko japonicus
TCCTGCCCAAAAATAGCCCTGCATGTATTCATGCACTTTGAACTTTGTAAAGCACTACATAAATGCTAATCTTAAAAAGCTGTACATGTGTTATATTAATACTGTGAGATGGCTCTGGTGGCTTAGACAGCCTCACAGAAAACCTCTGGCTTCCAAGCCAAAGATGAACAATGCCAGCCAAATGAGAAAACTTAAGGGATTCCTCCCCCAGCTGTGATAGCAACAGATGCCAACATAAAAGAAAAATGGGTTAACTTTAGGTGGTCCAGCCTAGGCTACATTTCAGAAATAAAACAGAAAGGTATCTTTTGTGGTTCATGAGATTGCACACATTAGTTGAATACTGTGCACGGAAGACCCATTATTATAAATTTGTGGGAGAAACCATGCTTGAACCCTGGCCAGCAATAGGAAAGTAGGTCATAATCTGGTTGGTTTGCCTTCCTTTTAACATTCCAGCCTTTACTCTGCAACTGCAGCTTCTAAAGTATGGACTGGAATTCTGGAACTGGACCCCAATTCTCTAGTGCTTCAAATAGTGGGCAGTATCCTGCCTTAGTGTCAGCGAGCTGCCATCTCTCGGGGACGTGTCCCTCTTCCCTCCCTCCCCGTGTTATTCTCTTCTGGTATGCAACTGTAACTGCCAAGCTTCTCCTACAGGTGGATGACGGAGTGTTATGTCTTCTTGCTCTGCTTAATTAGATTCCCGTGTGAACTGACCTTGTGTTTATGATATGAGCCGTTGGAGTTCTCAGGCTGCATTGCGCCTTTTCTAATCAACTCCCCTGCGAGGGAATTGAGCCCATTGGGTTAACCAAGTTTGAAGTTCCTATATTATACTGCCCCTGTGTATTGTATTCATTCTGGACAATTTCTGTATGTTCATGACTAACCATGCTTTGGAAATAAATCTTACTTCTTTGGAACGTGGGTTTGTTCTCCTGCTTGGGATCTGACATTTTGTCCAGAATCCAC
>NW_015177297.1:5008-9591 GCF_001447785.1 Gekko japonicus
AGGGGTGGAGCCTGGAGAGGGTGGGGTTTGAGGAGGGGTGAGACCTCAGACAGGTACAATGCCATAGACTCCACCCTTCAAACCAGCCATTTTATCCTGGGTAACAATTGTTGCCAATCTCCAGGTGAGGGCTAGAGATCACTCAAAATTACAACTGCTCTTCAGGAAGCAGAGATCAGTTCCTCTGGAGAAAATGGTGGACACTGTGTCATTATACCCTGCTGAGGTTGCCACAGCAAATTGACACTGAGTGCCCAAGGCCTTGGCACTCTCCCAGAGCCCCTTTCTAGAGCTAGTTGTATTTATTTCCACAACAGGCCTTATTACTAGTATGTTATATTTCACTATTGTTGATCTTTGCTGGCATTGTATATTCTTATGTTCTTGGGGGTTGGTTATAAAGGTTTTTTAAAGAGTTTCAGGGTATAAGCTCTCAAGAGTCAACGTTCCCTTGTGTCTGATGAAGAGAGCTGCACTCTCAAAAACTTATACCCCAAAAATCTTGTTGGCCTCTAAGGAGCTACTGGACTCAAGTCTAGCTGTAATTCCAACCGTCTCTCATACTTTATTATATGGAAGATTACCTGGTACACACCACTAAATGATTCCTGTCTCTCTCTCTCTCTCTCTCTGTGTGTGTGTGTCAGCGAGCTGCCATCTCTCGGGGACGTGTCCCTCTTCCCTCCCTCCCCGTGTTATTCTCTTCTGGTATGCAACTGTAACTGCCAAGCTTCTCCTACAGGTGGATGACGGAGTGTTATGTCTTCTTGCTCTGCTTAATTAGATTCCCGTGTGAACTGACCTTGTGTTTATGATATGAGCCGTTGGAGTTCTCAGGCTGCATTGCGCCTTTTCTAATCAACTCCCCTGCGAGGGAATTGAGCCCATTGGGTTAACCAAGTTTGAAGTTCCTATATTATACTGCCCCTGTGTATTGTATTCATTCTGGACAATTTCTGTATGTTCATGACTAACCATGCTTTGGAAATAAATCTTACTTCTTTGGAACGTGGGTTTGTTCTCCTGCTTGGGATCTGACACTTAGGCTGGATGAACTCCTCCTTCCTAAGGATGGCACCTAATAGCTCGAGTTATAGATAGCAATGGCTTCTAGGATTCTTTGCAGTTGGTGGAACAATACAGAGGAGAACAGCACGGCATTCAGGAGGCCCACCAATTATTTGTAAATCTACCATATGACCTTCAGCCAGCCACTAACTACTGGGCCCATATCATGAATGCATTGTTGCTGAGCTCTTCTTAGATATTTTTAAAACTACTGCTCCGCATGGTGAATTGCTGAAATACCACCCTTCCTGTTGGCAAGCCAAAATAGCTCAGCAGCTGACAATATGCATTTATTTGTTCCCTAAATATGGACCCAGGACCAACATGCTACCTTTGGAGAATCCTGTCGTGCACCATATTCTAGATCTCGCGTGGGTCCTTGGGCAAACCTTTCAGACCATCTACATTTTTGCACATCTTTGAAAATTTATTCACTACCTTCAAGGGTAAACATATTTTTCTACTGAAGGACATTCTATTGAAGGATGGTAACAGGTATCCATAAACTGCTTAGGTAAATACATTACATTGAAGCACGACACATCACTTGCTGTCAGACTGGATATTGATGTTTGCTGTGGCATTTTCCAAATTCAGTTAAATTGCTGCACGCCCATGAAAATTGTGAATTTTAACGAGGCACATTGTTGGATTACATATTGCTCCTGCTCCTCTGATGGAATGCCTTGTTTGGTGTAGTGGTTAAGTGCACGGACTCTAATCTGGGAGAACCGGGTTTGAGTCCCCACTCCTCCACTTGCACCTGCTGATGTGACCTTGGGTGAGTCACAAGCTCTGGCACAGCTGTCCTTGAAAAAGAGCAGTTTGTGTCAAGAGCTCTCTCAGCCCCACCCACCTCACAGGGTGTCTGTTGTGGGGAGGGGAAGGGAAAGGAGTTTGTAAGCCGCTCTGAGACTCCTTCGGGTAGTGAAGGGCGGGGTATAAATCCAATCTCTTCTTCTCTTCTTCTTCTTCTTGCTATGATCAAGCTGTAGCCGGTCGTTACCTCAAAGCAGGTTTGGCAAGTTGCAAACTAGAGAATTCCTTTATGTCAGGGGCAGGATGGGCCCTGACTCTGCCCATGGTGTAGAAGAAAGAAACCCACTCCATTTAGAGCTGATTGGCAGTGGCTCAGCTGAGCCAAGAGGGTGGGGCCTTGACGGTCATGCTCCTTGACGGTCATGACCAGGGGTCATTTCATAGAAAAAGAGGTGCAGGAGCTCATTAGTATAACTCATTAGCCTAACATTTGCCACACCCTCTGACATCACCGGAAGCGTGTCAGAAGGCAACACCCACCGCTCAGGCTCCACTGGACTGTTTTGGATTGCTAGCTATTGGGGGGGGGAACGTGCAGATCTGTCCTCGCAAAGGAGGGAGAGCTTGTACCTGAATAAACTTGGTCTTAAAGGTGCCACTGGACTGTTTTGGACTGGGGGGGTCGGGGGGGGGGGCTCTGCAGCTTACCTTGCTGCTTCTTGCTCTGACTGAGGGCTGCTGGGAGCAGGGGGTGGGGCTTGTTGCATGTGCCCGCCCCCTGGGCTCTTTACTGCCAGAGCTCCGCTCCTGTGCGCTGCTGCAGGAAATGACCCCTGGTCATGACTATTTCAATTCCCTCATGACAGAAAGGAAGCCACAATAGGGCATGAGCAGTGAGGATTCACTGGCTTCCTGCTCCAGGATGCAAAAGAAAAGAGCCAGGGATAAAAGGAGGACAGAGGTGAGCCAGAACCTCCTCCCCAAACCATCTGAAGCCATGTGGGAGGGGGCTTGAGTGTTAAGATAGCCTAGCATAGAGATGCCAGCCTCCAGGTGGGACTTGGGGATCCTCTGGAATTATAGCTCATCTCCAGACGACAGAGATTAATTCCCCTGAAGAAAATGGATGTTTTGGAGGGTGGACTCTGTGGCATTGTCCCCCAATGAGGTCCCTGTCCTCCCCAGGCTCCACCCCCAAATCTCCAGGAGTTTCCCAACCTGGATCTGGCAGCCATAGCCAGGGTGTGCTCCATGATACTCTTGCTGACTTAAAGCTTTTTGTGCTGTTGGAATCCATCTTTCAAAGTAACTCACTATTCAAGTGGCATTTTATTTTGGTAAGGCAGTTATCAGCATTATATGTAGGGCTGCCATCTCCAGGTTAGGAAGTTTAAGGGTGGAGCCTGGGGAGGAACCTCGGTGGGGTATAACACCATACAGTCTATTCTACAAAGCTCCCATTTTCTCCAGGAAAATTTATCTTTGTAATCTGGAGATCAGTTGTAATTCCAGGAGATCTCCAGGTCGCACCTGCAGGTGGGCAGCCTGGCTTATGCTATGCCTGTTAATATGCTTCTTTTTAGGTAAAGGTAAAGGTTCCCTTGCTCGAAAGCCAGTCGAATCCGACTCTAGGGTTGTGGTGCTCATCTCCGTTTCCAAGCCGAAGAGCCAGCGCTGTCCAAAGACGTTTCCGTGGTCATGTGGCCGGCGTGACTAAACACCAAGGCGCACGGAACGCTGTTACCTTCCCACCGAAGTGGTACCTATTTATCTACTTGCAATTTCTTGCTTTCGAACTGCTAGGTTGGCAGCAGCTGGAACTAGAGACGGGAGCTCACTCCGTCATGCGGCACACCCGGGTCTCGAACTGCTGAACTACTGACCTTTCACACCCTGCAGTTCAGCGTCTTAACCACTTGAGCCACCGCAGCTCCATGGTTCTGTTTAGGTGACCAATATTTTATAAGAGGGAGAGAGAATTTTTTTGTCTTTCTCAAAGCCCTGGGACAGAAGTAGGGCTGCCAAGTCCCCCTGGGGGGCGGAAAACCCCCCGCCCCAGAGGTCCGTTCCCCGACGCCGGGGAATCGGGCCCCAGGGGGAACCCTGCCCCAGTGTGCACGTCACAGGGAAGTGCCGTTATGACACCGGGCACGCTGGGGCGGGGCCACGGCCATACAAGGGAAAACTTTATGGTTTTCCACACGGGATCCACATGGGAGTCCCCCGCCGGCAAGGTAAGTGCCACTTGGCAACCCTAGACAGAAGGCTGGTTATGTCACGAGCGATGCCATAATCTGGACAGAGCAGTATCAGTTTATGGACACAGTGTCAAGGAAGGCTTGGGCCTAACAGGCTTCTATGGCGATCTCAGTGACCAGAGCAGATATCAGAAGAATGCTTACCTGAGCTGTGTGAATGCTGCCGCATTTGATAGCTGGATGTAGGACTGAGAGCCAGTTCTCATTTACTATTTTGTACCTGCACATGTAGCTATCAGAGTACAAAAAAACATATTATCCTCCTTATCAGACCTGAAGAGTACAATTGTCTAAAATATGTTACACATTCCTTTCAAATACTTGGAAGTGGAGACCAAGAAAGCTTTGGGAACTGGCCTCAGGAGCTGTTTTGTAAAAAAACTAAATTCTACACATGTGCACCCAATTAGGGTTGTCGACTCCAGATTGGGAAATTCTTGGAGATTTGGGAGAAGAGCCTGGGCGGGGTCTCAGCAGGGATGTGATGTCATACAGTCC
>NW_015177298.1:0-5319 GCF_001447785.1 Gekko japonicus
CTATTTTAACAGTCCATCCTGTGTGACAGAACCACAAACCGTTTGTACATCTGAAGCTGCCTTACGCGGAGTCAGATCATTGTTCCATTCAGTCCAGTACGGCATCCTCTAAGTGGCAGTGGCTTGCAAGTTATGAACAGAGGTCTCTCCTACCTTCACCACCACAAACCATTTGTACATCTGAAGCTGCCTTGTTCCATTCAGTCCAGTACTGCATCCTCTAAGTGGCAGTGGCTTGCATGTTATGAACAGAGGTCTCTCCTACCTTCACTACCAAACATTGTTTTAACAGGACATGCCAGATAACTGGATGCTGAAATGTTCTGCATTTCATTCTACCACCGAGCTATGGCTGTCCCCAAGAGAGGTAAGACATAAGAAACTGCCATGTTACCTTATATAAGGCAGTGTAAGTAACTGCCTTATACTAATCTAGCACTCTTACTGATTGTCTAAACGCAGAATTATATTATGTGAGAAACCTGTGCTTAGACATCATAATGTATTTTTAACTTTAAAAAACAGTCACTGAGACCCTCCGTTTGGTTCAAGGCCAGTGTGGGGAGGGAGGAAGACAAAGCCTCTAGCCGCCAGCAAAGTGGACACTTCTGACCTTGATAGAGCAATGCTCTAATTCAATATCAGGCAGCTTCCCAGGTTCACTTAATCATTTTCCCCATGCTGGTTCCCCAAAGCAATCTTCCCATCTCCCTTGAGCTGCTATTTGGGGGAAAAGTGGAAGTTACCCATGGTGTACCTAAATTTTCCCCTACAAAGTTAATAATAAGTCAGGAGGGATTTTGTCAGGGAAAAGGGCTTACAAACCCACTCCATCCCAACTCTATGGTCCCAATCTAAAATGGGTCCCGCACATACCGTCACAGATTCCCAGATGTCACTGGTAGTTTCATATTCAGCTTGGGATCTCTCTTAGGCATCTTTAGCTAGAGAATGGGAATTTAACTGGGACTTTCTGTATGCAAAGCAAGTACTCTACCAGATTTGGTGATTATATATGCTAGGATTCTAATGACCCATCTGAGACCTTTGCACTAGCAGAGGCAAGCAACCTGAGCATAGCTGTAGCCATTAGCACTATTAGACTGACAGCTGCCTCCCGCTCTTTCCCAGTCAGAGCTGTAAAGCGTAAGGACAGTTAAGCAGCTGTAGCTGAGACCTTTCAGGTTGCTTTTGAAGCAACCACAGGCGTAGAAGACAACAGTTGAGACCTTTAAGAACAGCCACTTTAGAGTTTGACCACAAGGTTGCCAGGCTGGAACTTGAAGAATAGCCCTGTGTGATGAAACAGAATTCACTCATGTTGTGATTGTACCATCCAAGACCCTCTAATGAATATTAAACCTATGGATGTCATGCAGGTATGGCAGGAAGAGAGAGGGGCCAATTTGCTCTTGAGCTCTAGCACATTCTGCCCGAATATAAACGTGTCAGTATTATTTTTTTGCTGCTGCTACCACTTTCCATAGCACTGAAGCCACAGAGGATCAAGTCTTATTTGGCCTAAGGGAACAGGACTTTTAGGAGGCACCTAGGACATGTTACCTTAGGAGCTGTGGTGGCTCAAGTGGTTAAGACACTGAACTGCAGGCTGTGGAAGGTCGGTAGTTCAGCAGTTTGAGACCCGAGTGTGCCGCATGACAGAGTGAGCTCCTGTCTCTAGTTCCAGCTCCTGCCAACCTAGCAGTTCGAAAGCAAGAAATTGCAAGTAGATAAATAGGGACCACTTCAGTGGGAAGGTAACAGCGTTCCGTGCGCCTTGGTGTTTAGTCATGCCGGCCACATGACCACGGAAATGTCTTTGGACAGCGCTGGCTCTTCGGCTTTGAAAGGGAGATGAGCACCGCAACCCTAGAGTCGGATTCGACTGGCTTTCGAGCAAGGGAACCTTTACCTTCTAGGACACATAAAATCAGTCCACCTATAATTAGAAGAATGCGAGGGAAATAATTAAAAATACTTGCTAAAGTGGATGATTCCAGTACTGTTATAATCATGCCAATCATACCATGCCAACCTTCACATAACTGTGTTACCAAGGTTTTCATCAGGAATTGTGGTTTCCCTGCGTGGTGTTTCAGCTAAACATGGGCAACTTTCCAGTGACTTTAGTTATTCCTGCACAAAGTGTTTTCGATTGAATGATTGTGACTATCTCTACATCATGCCACCACTTCTTTGTTTCCAAAGTACCCTGAACAATTTGATTAAATCTTAAGGTTAACAATTAACTTAGCCCAAAGCTTTTACTGGTGCCTAGAGTGCATGACCATAAGCTTTAAACTAAATCCCATGAAACTGAAAATATCGATGCAGATTCTGATTGGAGGCAAACTAATGCAACAAGGATCTCTATCTTGGTTGCTGCTAGGAAGTGAAAGCTCGCCCCACTTCGGCATTTCTGTGTTTGGATTTCTTATCTCATCCAAACATTTTTGTTACTAGGGTTTCTTTTCCACGTACCTTTCTAGACTCTTCAAAATATACGCCTAGTTGCTTTTCATTCTTATAAAACAAAACATGAAAATGACTCTTTGTAATGTTTCAATTCATTCTCCCCCCCCCCCCAAGTCTTTATTTTCATAACTGGCAATTAAGGCAGTTGACAGTGCTAAACAGTTTCCCCAGAAATATACAAAACAGGAATCAGGACCAAATTGGATGAGATAGGGGAGCTACAAATTTGCATCAGAGAAACCAAATTGTCCCCCTGCTGCTTTCCCATTCAGGGGGAAGAGATTAACACATGTGGTTTTCTTATACTAAGTGAGAGCATTAAAGGACAGTACTGTCTACTCTGTCTGGAAGCAGCTCTCTCGGGTCTCATGTAAAACATTTTTGATTTGGCATTTGTAACCATCTTGAAATCATGCCGTCTGATCCTTTTAATCCGAGATGCTGGGGACTGAACCTGGGACCTTCTCCATATAAAGCAACTGTCTTACCATGCACCATAGTTCATGCTGTTCGTATGATCAAATGCCATATTGTAGTGTTAAAATTAAAAAGGAGGGAATTGTTCCCATGGCTCTTCTAGTTTGGGCCTCAGCAAACAGACTCCAGCCTGTCCTGACAAATGTTTCTCTACAGCAAGAGAATAGCAACAAGTTTATTGTCCTGCATATATCCTGTGCCAGTGTAGAGCCAGTAGCTCTACAACTGAGAGCAGAGGCTGCAGAGGGGATGTAGTTTCCCTGCATTGTTTCTGAGGATCTATTTTTGTGAATGGGTGTTGGACTAGGATCCGGGATACCCAGTTTTAAACTCCCACTCTGCCACGGAAGTTCTCTGGGTGACCCTGGACACTCTCTCTCATCCTAATCTACCTCACAGAGTTGTTGTTGTGAGGATAAAGTAAAGGAAGGAAACACAATGCTGTAAGCTATTTTGGGTCCCCAATGGAGAGAAAAGTGTTGGAAATATGTGTGTTGCAAGGTCTAAAATTCAGTCATTATAGGGTTAATGTGTGCTTACCTTGTGTGCTATTGTTTAGACTGACCTGGAAGGAAACCTGGCACAGAGCCAATGGAAACAAAGGCCCCCAAACTGAAGTCTGTTTACTCACAATCAGGGGTCATTTCCTGTGGAAGAGCACAGGAGTGAAGCTCTGGCAGTAAGGAGCCCAGGAGGCGGGCACATGCAACAAGCCCCACCCCCCTGCTCCCAGCAACCCTCAGTCAGGCCATGAGGAGTAAGAAGCAGCCAGGTAAGTTGCAGAGCTCCCCCCGGCCCACCTTCAGGTACAAGCTCTCCCTCCTCTGTGAGGGCAGATCTGCGCATTCCCCCCCCCATAGCTAGCAATCCAAAATACAAAATGACCCCTGCTTACAATCATTGGTTAATGTATTCAGGTTATTTCCTTCTAGGGGTCAAGAAGAAGAAGAATCTCCATTGTTGTAGACCGTGTGGTCAAACTGTAAAGATGTAGTCCTTAGGTGTCTTTGTTGTTCTGTAGATTTCCTGTGAACCCTTCCCTTAGAAATAAGATTTTTACGTAGAATAAAACGCCTCCTCTCCAATGAAGCAAAGATCCATTGCAATCTCTGAATATTTAACTATTTTGCCAATTTTTCGAACAAAAAGAAGGGTACATTGACACAGAAATGGGTTGTGTGATCATACTCCTCAGTTTCGGTAAAAACAATAACAACTTGCGGTCACACATGCCAGTTGAACTGGAGGGGGAGCGAGGCTATTCCCTCCGGGGGAATTTGACACACAATTGCGAGATCACGCCTCCTTTTGTAGCTGCAGACACAGCCCGTCACTGTGTAATCAGACACAACTGTGGGTGAGTCGTGATTTTTTTTGTCATTTATTTCCCTTGCGCCTAATCGAGGAATCACACCTCTGCACTGAGGGCTCCCTATGGAGTATGTGATGATGCACATACTGTGAAGGGGGGAAAAAACCAATGGCACCAAGCCAGGATGGCCTGATTAGACCATCCTGATGGCATGCATGCGGGTTCGTGCGATCAATATAACCAAAGGGCACAGCAATCAAATATGTCAGTTTACAAAACAATTGCTGCAGCTGTTCACATATTCACAAAACAAGAATAATTATATGTTGGTATTTCTTTCTTTAATCCAAGGTTTCCTTTTCAACAGGTCAGAACATCAAGTCACTGAAGTGCTTTACGAACTTCCTCGAGTTTCAATGTTCGTTTCGAGGGATATCTTTATCAAAATTCTGTTGTGTTGTAATTCTTTCACAAAGCAATCCAATAAAGTGGTTGACAATTTCAAAATGGCTATGGGTAGCTCCCAAGTTAACAAATGGTTCCTTTTCAACGGACAACGTCTTTGTGAAAGAATTACAACACAACAGAATTTTGATAAAGATATCCGTTGAAAAGGAACCATTTGTTGTCCGTTGAAAAGGAACTATTTGTTAACTTGGGAGCTACCCATAGCCATTTTGAAATTGTCAACCACTTTATTGGATTGCTTTGTGAAAGAATTACAACACAACAGAATTTTGATAAAGATATCCCTCGAAACGAACATTGAAACTCGAGGAAGTTCGTAAAGCACTTCAGTGACTTGATGTTCTAACCTGTTGAAAAGGAAACCTTGGATTAAAGAAAGAAATACCAACATATAATTATTCTTGTTTTGTGAATATGTGAACAGCTGCAGCAATTGTTTTGTAAACCAACCCTAGACAATAAACATATGTGGACATGCGAAAGTATACTAGCACTCTTGATGTGTGAAAACGACACCAAATGTAGACAGTTTTTTGAAGACGGAGTCAAAAGGCCGGGACACCAGTGGGAAAGACAAATGCAGATTC
>NW_015177298.1:8528-9615 GCF_001447785.1 Gekko japonicus
GGGGAGGGAGGTGGGGGGGTGGGAGGAGCCATTTTGGGGGGAGGGGGTCCTCCTCCTGTATTGATTTCAGGAGAAGGAGCAGAATGGCCTTGAACAGAAAGTGTTCTTAAAAACAGGACAGCCTTTGAAGCGCCTGCTGGAGGGATCTGCTTTGGTTTCAGTTTTAAAAGGATCTATCCGCCCGCCCCCAGGTCTGTCTTCGATTTGGGGGTTGGGCACAAGCCGGTTCTGATGGGGAGGGTTGAAGCCAGAAGGGGCCTTCAATAAATCATAGTCTTGCCCATATAGTCTAGCCAAAAGAACCCCCACCACCCCTCTGAGCCCCTTTCTATCTTTCAATTTCTTTCTTTCCCTTTTCCCCACCATTTCCCTCCCACCCTTTCCTTTCCTTCATTCAGTTTCTCCCTTTATTTCCCTTCTTTCTTTCCCTTTCCCCCTTTCCATTTCTTTCTTTCCTTCATTCCCTTCCCCTTTCTTTCCCTTTTCCCCACCCTTTCCCTTCCTTTCCTTCATTTCCCCCATTTCTTTCTTACTTTCTATCTATCTATTATCTATCTGTGTATCATCTATCTATCTATCTATCTATCTATCCCTTTCTTTCTTTTCCTTCATTCCCTTTTTTTCCATTTCAAGGACCTAGCATAGCAATGCCTCTGACCCAGCCCCCCCCCCCCAAACTGGTAAGTCTACTCCCTTCAAAACCACAAACAAATGACAACTGACTCCTCTGACAAGACTGACAAGGCTTTTTAAAGGTCTCCTTAGCTGGTGCTGACCAATCAGAGAAGGGGGTGAATGCAGGCAGCAGCCTGTCAATTAAACTGTGCTTTATAGTGAGGCATTAACCCCTAATCTCCCAGTTCACTGCTTTTGATGCACTAAGCATTCTGGTTTTAGAAGTCAGTTTGTCACACCTGCGTCTTCCAGGTTTGGTCAGACACTTCAACCACTATACCTCAGTGGCTTTCCAGTGTGAAATATATGGTCATACAAGTATGTTTTGTTCCACATTCTGAGAAAAATCTCCACCTCTTTCTACGTGCTCAGAGAACTTTGGCGATCTTTAACAACACAATGTAGTATAAGC
>NW_015177299.1:0-4122 GCF_001447785.1 Gekko japonicus
GCGTAGACTTGAGCTTACTTTTTGCAGGACAAGGATTAAAGACCAAGGCAGTGCAGAGAAGGTTGGTGTTGGAGGAAGGCTGAGAGGAGCCCCCCCACAGGTGGCCTGGGAAGGAGCTGCAGACCCAGGAAGGCAGCCCCAGGGACTGGGCAATCCATAAAGGTCAAAAGGAAATATTTCTTCACCCAACAAGAAGAAGAAGAGAAGAGACGAGACTTTTATAGCTCGCCCTCCTTCACTACCCGAAGGAGTCTCAGAGCGGCTTACAAGCTCCTTTCCCTTCCCCTCCCCACAACAGACACCCTGTGAGGTAGGTGAGGCTGAGAGAGCTCTGACAGAAACGGCTCTTTTTCAAGGACAGATCTTATCAGAACTACAGCTTGCCCAAGGTCATCCAGCAGGTGCAAAGTAATCCAGCAGGTGCAAGTGGAGGAGTGGGGAATCAAACCCAGTTCTCCCAGATTAGAGTCTGCGCACTTAACCACTACACCAAACTGGCACCAAACAAGCGATTAAACTGTGGAATTAACTGCCAGGGAGAGGTCGTGTAGCCACAAGAATGGATAGCTTTAAGGGGGGGCTAGACAGATTCACTCCTGCCAACCTAGCAGTTCGAAAATAAGAAATTGCAAGTAGATAAAAAGGTACAACTTCGGTGGGAAGGTAACAGCGTTCCGTGCGGCTTGGTGTTTAGTCATGCCGGCCACATGACCACGGAAACGTCTTCGGACAGCGCTGGCTCTTCGGCTTTGTAACGGAGATGAGCACCGCAACCCTAGAGTCGGATTCGACTGGCTTTCGAGCAAGGGAACCTTTACCTTTACCTAGACAGATTCATGGAAGAGAAGTCCATCAATGATGGCTGATAGCCGTGTTGAGTAAAGGGAACCTCCATGTACGGAGGCAGTGAACCTCTGATTACCAGTGGCGTGGGAAGGCTCTGGCTTCTGTGCTTTGTTTGTTGGCCCTCTGGGACAACTGGTTGGCCACTGGGGTGAGACAGGATAATGGGCTAGGACTGAGTTGTCAAACATAAGGCCCGGGGGCCGGAACAGGCCTGTCCAGGGCTCTTATGCGGACCGCGAGCAACAAGTGCAAGGGAGGGAACAGGAGGCTGCTCAGGGAGAGTGGGCGGAGCCTTGTCTTCAGCAGCCAGGCAGTGTGGGAACATCTGCCCAGTGCTGCACTGCTGGCTCTCCAGTCCACTCATATGGGTTTTCCTTTGCACTCCCCTCCCAGCCCATGAGCCCTTGCAGTGAGGACACACCAACTCGGAGCTTACCAGCTGCTGTCCTTTCTACAGGTTATATCTCCGGTACCCAGCATTACATTTTATGGCACACGTGGCCCAGAATCAGAAGAACAAACCCACCCCCGAACCCTAAGAGAAGGCAGTCCTGTGTCTTGTGGGCTGTGGATACAGGTCCATCACTGGTTCAGGGTGGGAAGCGATGTGCATCTCCAGTCCTCGACTTGAAATGCATGTAAGACCCAGCTGTAAATCCGAGCCAGCCATAGGAAGGTAAAGGTAAAGGTTCCCTTGCTCGAAAGCCAGTCGAATCCGACTCTAGGGTTGCGGTGCTCATCTCCGTTTCAAAGCCAAAGAGCCAGCGGTGTCCGAAGACGTTCCCGTGGTCATGTGGCCAGCATGACTAAACACCAAGGCGCACGGAACGCTGTTACCTTCCCACCGAAGCGGTACCTATTTATCTACTTGCAATTTCTCGCTTTCGAACTGCTAGGTTGTCAGGAGCTGGAACTAGAGACGGGAGCTCACTCCGTCATGCGGCACCCTCGGGTCTCGAACTGCTGAACTACCGACCTTCCACAGCCTGCAGTTCAGCGTTTTAACCACTTGAGCCACCGCAGCCATAGGAAACCCAGGTTCAAATCCCCACGCTGCCAAAGAAGCTTGCTGGGTGACCTTGGGCCAGTCACATGCTCTCAGCCTAACCTGCCTCACAGGGGTGTTGTGAGGATAAAATGTGGAGGAGAGGAGAATGATGTCAGCAGCGTTGTGTCCCCATTGGGGAGGAAGGCCGGATATACATAAAGTAAATGAATAAATAAGGAAACGGCTCTCAAAAACTGAAAACTGGTATGGGGGGTGCTCATTATTTGTCAAAATCACTGTCTGTCTCATGCAAACACACAGGATGATGCCTTCCCATCTGTAGGGGAGAGTTCCTGAATTCCCCTGCTTTTGTCCCCCCCCCCCATGGAAATACAACGACATGGAATGTTGAGAGACAAATGGTGGGAAGGGAAAGGGTTAAGTAGCCCTCTCAGTCTCTGGGTCTCCATTGGCCTGGCTCTCCGTCCCTTTTTTAAAATACACAGTGAAGGAGAACCACAGAATTGCTTTTTGCATGTTGCTTCACCTGTCTTTTGCTTGCTTTTGGTACAGTGCCTCCCCCCCCCCCTTTCCCTTGCCTCCCCAGAGGTCCCAAACCACATACCGGTTTGAACCAGACTGTACCTCCTCATGGAGCTTTGCAACTTGAGTGGATCCTTTCCTTGCTTGGTTCTGTTCTCTGGGAAGGAGTTTTCTCCTTTGGGGTGTTTGCTTGCTTTATTAGAATAGTAGGAAGTCCTGGTGGAGTACTGTCTCTTCCGGGGACATAAGAACATAAGAGATGCCAATGTTGGATCAGGCCAAAGGCCCATCCAGTCCAACACTCTGTATCACACAGTGGCCAGAAATACCAGTGCCATCAGGAGGTCCACCAGTGGGGCCAGGACATCAGAAGCCCTCCCACTCTTGACCCCCCCAAGGACCAAGATGACAGAGCATCACTTGCCCCAGAGTCCCTATCTATACCTTGTGGCTAATAGCCACTGATGGACCTCTGCTCCATATGCTTATCTAATTCCCTTTTGAAGCCGTCCATGCTTGTAGCCACCACCACTTCCTGTGGCAGTGAATTCCAAGTGTTAATCACTCTTTGGGTGAAGAAGGACGTCCTTATCCGTTCTAACCCGACCGCTCAGCAATTTCATGGAGTGCCCACGAGTTTTTGTATTGTGAGAAAGGGAGAAAAGTACCTCTTTCTCTACCTGCTCTTTCCCATGCCCCGGAGAGCTCTGCCCCGCCACCCGTTCCCTACCCGCCGTGCCTCAGCCGGTCTCCACTCTCTGTTTCCCAGACTCTAGACGGTGACCTTTACGAGCGACTGCGAGAGCAGCTCACGCTGATCAGCGAGACGGAGCTGGAGGTCTGCCAAGGCACACAGGAACTCTTCCAGGGCATCACAAATGCATCTGCTCAGGTAAAGAGGCCCTGGAAATGAAGGTCTTACTCTCCCTTTGTTTTTCCTCGGAGCTGGTTGTGAGCCCGGATGTTTCTCCGTCACCGACCCAGAGTGATTTTCTGCGGGGCCAGTGCAGCGAAAACAGTCTCCCTTCTCGAGCCGCTTTGTCCAGGCCTGCACAGCGTGAAGGACCCGTCTCCTCCTGTGCTATCCAGCTGGCTGCCTCTCAAGCCTCTGTGCCCCCGCTTTCAGAGGCGAGGCACACGGCGGCCAGAGACAGGGCTTCTTCCGTGTTGGCACCTCGCCTCTGGAACGTGCGACTTGCCTGGCACCCGCTTTACATTCCTTAGATGCCAGGCTAACACGCATGTTTTTACTCAGTCTTTTAATTAGGGGTTTGTCCGATCAGCTTCTTAAAATGGTCTGTTTCTGTTTTGTGGATAGTTTTGATGTTGTTTATAACTAATGGCCTGGTTTTTTTTTTTAATGGCTTTTTAAAAATACTGCAGTTGTTCATTGCAAGCTGCCTTGAGCAGGATTCAAGACGTATTCGGAATACATAAATAACTTGCAGCCGCAGTTTAAAGCACGTGTTGTTTGTGTCCAGTGGAACACCTGTGGCACTCAGAGGGTGAGTTCAGACGGGGCCTTCTGCCGGCATAAACTGCACCGGTTGGAACCGGTGCAGTTTATGCCGGCATACATGCGATCACATTTACCTCCATTTTGCGGATCCCATCGTTGTATGCCCGGTTACACGCTGCGGGTGTTGGCTTTTTTAAAAAAAAAACACAATTTGAGCATGCGCATAGGCAGCCATTCACAGATTGGCAATCTTTGCGCATGCTCAACCCCCCCCCCCCATTCATTT
>NW_015177299.1:4286-5387 GCF_001447785.1 Gekko japonicus
AAAGGGAGGGGGGAAAACGAAAACCCCAGGCCTCCGGACGGAAATGGCTAGGCACCGGTGGAGAGCAATCAGACGGCGAGGTACAGCATTTACAACCGTTGCATTCAGGATACCACCACTTGGGACCTAGTGGCAGAGTGCAACGGTGTAAAGGGCTTTACACCGGTTAGGGACAGGAGGCAGATGTTCCCCGTCTGAACGCCGGTGAGTACAACTATTGCAACCGGCACCTATACCGATGTAAAGCCCCCGTCTGAACGCACCCAGAGAGTCACAGGGAGGGGAGAGCATGGCCCCTTTTTTCCACGGGGGGTTCAGAGCCCCTCAGTGGACTTGGCTTCTGTTCCCCCTGACTCACTGACAGCGGCTTGCGTGGCTGGAGCCAGCTCAGGGGTTCACACCGCCCCAAGAATTACTGGGAGAAAGCTGGTCATGGCAGCGATTCCTGTGAGAATCTAGAAGCGTGCCATTTGGATGTCCTGGTGACCTGCTGGCTGGAGGTCATGTGACTCCCACAAGGAGAGCCTCTCTGGGAAGGAATCGACAGCCTGCCAAGACCAGTGAGTGACAGTGCCCCAGTGGGCTCCTGATCACTCTTCACCCAGTGCACCACCTCAGATGGATCTCCAGCTTTGCTAAATGAACGTTTGCCTTTTCTTCTGCCCTCTGCTTTGCCAGGGAACTGCGTGTTCTAAGGAGTGCCAGAGGCACCTCTCAATGGCTGCTGGCATAGATTATTTCCTAAGGAAGAACACCCCTCTCTTCTTTGTTCCAGCGTGCCTTTAGTACAACATGAGAGCTTTTTTGCAATGAGGAGGGCAATCCTAAACAGGTGTAGTCTGCTAAGTCCCCTGTCATTCAGTGGGGCTTACTCCATACAAAGTGACTTTAGGATTGCAGCCTAAATCTGACTGCCACCTCCCATTTATTTATTCATTTATTGCAACGAAAAGCCATCCGTCTATCAGGTCAGAGGAGATCAAAATGGATGCTGACCTGTATTTTCAAAGGGAGAGTGGTGTTTTTCAGCTTCTCTGCCCCAGGACCCCTTGATCTTCTGGTCTTCTCAGACATTTGCTCATAACTTGATAATCTTTTAGT
>NW_015177299.1:7067-7240 GCF_001447785.1 Gekko japonicus
CCTCTGGAGCCATCCTTCCTGAGCAAAGGCAAAAATGTGTGAACCGGAGGCTAAAAAACTGTGAGCTAGCTCACACTAACTCAGCTTAGAGGGAACCCTGGTTGGGAACCACTGAAGGTATAGGATCAGGCAGCATAATAGCCAATTTGTTAGACTCAATTGAAAGGAAATAA
>NW_015177299.1:7462-9457 GCF_001447785.1 Gekko japonicus
CATCCCCGGTTTTAGTGCTTGTGGAAACTTGAGCAACCAGATTGTTGAATAAAATTACTCATATTCCAATCCTACCTGTTACGTCAATTTTTGGGCACCAAGACTGAAGAAGGCACCACTTCTGTGCTGCGGTCTGGGTGTGCAGGTGGAAGCCTCGTAATGTTGCTGGGGAAGGAAATTGGCTTTGTGGAGGGGTGGGTAGAGTCCCCTTCTCTCTTCTCCTCAGCCCAGGAGGTTAGATGGAGGGGAGGTGCAGAGAGATCTGGTGGGGGGGGGAAGAGGGCAGAGGTGCTGAGGGAGGAGACAGTGTGTGGAGTGCAGAGAAAAAAATAGGGGGAGCAACTGGAGAAGGGGTGCAGAAAAAGGAAATGGAGTGTGCTACAAAGTAAAGGAGGTAGGGGATAGAATAAAAACGAAACGTGGCACCTCTTGAAATTTAAAACAAAAATGTGGAAGTGACATTTGGAGAGCTTTCAGTTGTCCTTCCCCAAAGTTGGGTGGATAATAAGCTCTTGAAATGCAAGTTCAGCGCACAGAAAGGCCAGTGTCTTTGGACAGTGCCTGCCTCAGCTGGGCCGGCATTGCTGGAGGAGCCTCCAAAGACAAAAGGGAGGGGGGAGCATTAAGACACCTGGAGCCATGGGTTGCCTCCACAACACTCTCAGAGGCCTGTCCAGAGAGAGAGAAATGCCCCCATAGCTGCTGTGTCTTGGCATTTGGAAATCCAACAACAACATCTGTGACAAAAATAACGAAGAGTCAATAAAGATAGGTTGCAAAATCATTTACTGTAGTAATTCTGTAGAAAATTCTCTTCTGTTATCGCTCACACGCTCACGAATGCTGCACAATGTAAACAATTTGTTTCACAGTATTTGCTTTATCTGAGCATGTAGCAATCACAATTCTTATCAGTTACTACTGATCAACTCTTGAAGGAAACATTCCATGTTGACTCTCTAATAACAGAACCCAAGGTCTTCATTTTTGGTGTCTTGGTATTTGGCACATCATCCGGTGAGGGCAGGCTATCGGCACGCCAGTGAATCCTTTCCCTTGGGCTGGGTCTCTCTGGCTCTGTTCAGGCAATTTCTTCTCATTGGCCTTCCTCTCCTGGCTGTTCTTCCAGGTGTGCCGGGAGCAGAACCTCCTCCTGTTCCTGCAGGATAACGCTGCCTTCTCACCAACGGCCGCCCAGCCCTTCCAGCCGGAAGGAGCAGACCAGGTGGTAAGGGAAGGGCAGCAGTGGAGCCGTCTCAGCCAGGTTGGAGGGAGTGGGGAAGGGGGAGTCATTAATCTTTTGATCTGTGTGTGCAGCATTTCTGTCCCTGTCACGAATCTGGGTCTCTGTGCTACCGGTTATAACTGTGTTCTGTTTTCTAGGCCCAAGGGTGAAAAGTGGAGTGGCCTGCAGGCCTTAGAGTAGCCCCTAGCAAGATTACCTCCTATGGCCTCCATGGAGCAGAAGGAGCAAAATGGGGGGCGGGGTCACAGTGTCACACAACGCTGTAGGAATCCTCGAAATCTCTATGGTATAAGCCATAGAGCTTTGGGGAATTCCTAGAATGTCATGTGACACCGTGACGATAGTATCTGATAAACAGAGCTTTGGTTCTCGGAAAGCTTATAGCCTGAAACTCCTGTTGGTCTCTAAGGTGCTATTGGACTAAAGTCTAGCTAAACAACTCCATGACATCATTCCTGGATATGTACCTGGAGATGATGTTGCAGTGTCACATGACACCTCTTTCTGGTGTGTGTCCCCCTCCCCCGGCAGCCCTAGTAGTCCTTTCCTGGGGCCTGGCTGCAAATGTACCCTCTGGGTCTATATGTCCCAGATTACCCCCCCCCCCCAAGTTTGGGATTGGGCCTGGTGGAATTGGAGGGGAAAGGTCAGCCAATCACTGTGGAGAAGGCAGAGCCTTGAGAGAAGCATATAAGACCCCGCACACAGGGAGAGAGAGAGACACACACACAAAAAAACCCCTTTATTGG
>NW_015177300.1:0-8797 GCF_001447785.1 Gekko japonicus
CAAAGGAACCTGAGCTGAATGGAAATATCGCAAAGCACAGGTGAAGAGCCGGGAGTGCATGTTTGCAGCTGCAATCCTGAGGATTCTGTCTTCAGAGTAAGCCACAATAAGTAACATCAGGCCTCACTTCTGAGTAGAGCTCCTAAGGTCCCTCCCTGTGTCAGGATCTCCATTGCATGGGGAGGTGTCTCTGTTTGGGGCTTCTCACCTACGTTGCAGGTGAGCTTAGAGGAGGGGGGCTCTAGACGCTTTGTGTCAGGAGCAGTTCCCATCCCAGCGGTAGAGACAGATCCGCAGCCATGTGGCCAGACAGAAGCAAAGCTGCTCCGTGTCCCCACCTTAGGAGATCGACTGGGGCCCAAAGCAAACGGCAAGGGTGGGAAACGGTACCCAGGCCTCCGCCCCCACCGTTGAGAAGAGGGGCACTAGGCCAGGAGTCCTCGTGGTCAGGAGAGAAGGGCGCTGAGTCGCGTGACATCTCCCTCCCTTGAGCTCCGGCTGCGCTCTGGGAGCCCTGGGCAGGGAACCACGGCAACCGGCGTCAGCACTGTGGAACTTGGAAGGTTCCCTCCAACGGCCACCGAGGGCTGGTTCTCTGCAAGGCTGGTTTCCCAAAGAAACACCCCCCCCCCAAGGTGGAGCCAGGGGTTCTCCAGGGGGCTCCTCCACCCACCCCTTTGAGACCCACAGCAGGAGTCAGAGGAGGTCCCGGAGCTCCAGGCCTCCCAGGAAAGCTTCCGTGGTCTTTGAAATGTATCCAGGTTCATCCCCTCCCTGTAGGGTGGACTGGCCAGCTCTGGATTGGGAAATACCTGGATGTTCGGGGGCCCGGAGCTTGGGGAGGGTGAAGTTGGGGGCAGGGAGGGACCTCGCCGGGGTACAATGCCATAGAGTCCACCCGCCAGAGCAGCCGTTGTCTTCCCTTGATGCCCTTGACGCAACCACAGGCCTTTTCATTTTCCTCAGCCCGAGAGAGCAGGCCGACTCTGGACACGCTGGCCCGGAATCCCTCTTTGGGGGCCCCGGACTCCTTTGCATGGCAAGACAAATCCCCTCTCCGGTCAGCAGACCTCACGGAAAGATTCATGGAAACGCACCACTGGTGAAGAATCCTCCTTGATTGCAAACTGGGAGGTCTTCTGGGGACTCTCCACACTGCAGGGATGGCTGTGATTGGATCGACATCTGGGGTGGCCAACCTCCAGGAGGGGCCTGGGGATCTCCTGGAACCAGTGTTCCCTCTAAGCTGAGTTAGTGTGAGCTAGCTCATAGCTTTTTAGCCTCCCGCCCACACATTTCTGTCTTAGCTCAGGAAGGAGGGCTCCAGAATGCATGCAGCAGCCGAATCGCTCGCTCACAACTTTAATGCCAGTAACTGACAAAGCAGGATTTTTGCTCACAAGACTCCACAGCTCAGAGGACGCATTGCCTGGAACGACAACTGATCTACAGACCTTCCCTGGAGGGCGGACTCTAGCGCTGTATAATCTGCTGAGGGGCCTTCCCCTCCCAAAGCTCCAGGAATTTCCCAACCTGGAATTGGCAGCCCTCCCTACAGTCTAACAGGGAAAATGGGGGGTGAGTCCATGGAGGGTCTCTCCGGGCTAGAGGGGGGTGTTGTACACACCGCTTATGAAACACTTTGCACTCTGCCACTGACTAAGTCAGTTTAACTTAGTAGGTGCACTTAACACTTCCATGGTGCATATGTTAAGTGCCTTTGATGATTCTAATCACAGTAGCTGAAATCAATCATGAACATATATTCAGATATTCACTTTGGTTCATTGCTTAAATGCATCCTGGGTAAAATACCAAATGCTGACAGGCAGTAACTGACTGACCTTGCTTATAGTGGCCAGTTGTAATGGCGCATGCCCCTGATGTCAGCTTGCTTGCGTTAGATGAAGAACACACCACTATGTACTCATATCTGCTACAGTAGATACTTTTTGGAATTTCACAGCCTGGGAAGAAGAAAGCCTATTGTTCAACTGAAGGAGGTATATTTTTGCCTGAGAAAATCCAGCCCACGGGTTGGAGCCCAATCAAAATGGTGTGACGGCAGTGTTCCCTCTGAGTTAGTGTGAGCTAGCTCACAGTTTTTTAGCCTCCGGCTCACACATTTTTGTCTCAGCTCAGGAAGGACGGCTCCAAAGCAAACTGATTTATGCAGTAGCCAAATCACTCGCTCACAGCTTTAATGCCAGTAGCTCACAAAGTTGGATTTTTGCTCACAAAACCCCACAGCTTAGAGGGAACATTGTGTGACGGATATGTGACAAAGTTTGATGGAACCAATAATTATTATTTATTTCTAAGTGTCATAGGGGGTATAAAATCTTATATCTCCCATTGTAACCTTAGGGAGAGCTGTAGGTATTCAAGGATTCAAAACCTTGTTGTACCTGTACCTTTCCTCCTTTATTAATAACGTTTTAGTCTGGATTCCACTCTACAAGGCTGCCGAGTGCTTTCTCAAATTGGGCTGGGGAAGCACAAACCGTGACGGAGTTTCTGTCTCACACCTGGAATTACAACTGATCTCCAGACCTTGGCAGCCCTCCCTACAGTCTGGGAACATGGGGGGGGGGGAGTCCATGGAGGGTCTCTCCTGGCTTGGGGGGGGGGAACTCCATGGAGGAAGGAGGGGGGAGCCTGCGGAGCACCTAGGAGGAGGCTGTGTCTGTTGGGCCCCCCACCGCGCCCGTGGCTTTTCCTCCTTTGGGGTGTCCCGCACAGGGCTGAAGGGTGTTTGACCACACCCCCTGATGACATCATCACCCTCTCCGCCAACCCGCTTCCCAGGTTTCCCCCACCCCTGGGCTGCTTCCCCCATGGCCACGATTCTCTGGGTGGCTCTTGCTGCTGCTGTTTGGGCAGATTTTCCAGGGTGTTTCAACCATCCCCTACCCTTATGGGCTGCCAACTCCAGCCTGGGACATTCCTGGAGATTTGGGTGCCTGTGGAGGGGGGAGTTTGGGGAGGGATTTTACCTTGAATCGAGGGTGCACCAGGGAGTCTGCCCTCACTCAATAAAATCAGCTCCAACACAGAACAACGAAAACAGGACATGATGAACCAAAGCCGACCAAAACAGCTTGTAAACAGTATGGACAAAATGAATAAAACTCAAGCCCGGACTGCAGCCCTCAAATGACTTTCATGGATTGCAAGACTAGATCTAGAGAGCCAGTTTGGTGTAGTGGTTAAGTGCAAGGACTCTAATCTGGGAGAGCCGGGTTTGATTCCCCACTCCTACACTTGCACCTGCTGGATGACCTTGGACAAGCCATAGTTCTGATAAGAGCTGTCCTTGAAAAAGAGCCGTTTCTGTCAGAGCTCTCTCAGCCCCACCTACCTCACAAGGGTGTCTGTTGTGGGGAGGGGAAGGGAAAGGAGTAACGTAAGCCGCTCTGAGACTCCTTTGGGTAGTGAAGGGCGGGGTATAAATCCAATCTCCTCCTCTCCTCCTCCTCCTAATGGGTGGAAATTACAGGGGGGTTGTTACCGGCTAAATATCAGGAGAGACTTCCTAACTGTAAGAGTGGTTGAGCAGTGGAACAGTCTGCCTCGGGAGGTGGTGGAGGCTCCTTCGCTGGACGTTTTCAAGCGGAGGCTGGACGACCATCTTTCGGGTATGTTGTAGGTGTGTAGGGCTATCTTTCAGTATACTCCTACTCTTCACTTGGTAGAATCTTGGGCTTGGATCATTACGATCAAATATTGGATTCGTCTTTACTTTTGATCTCCCCCTGCTAGCCTAATGGCCCAACTTTTAACTGACCCCTATATATCAGAGTGGTCACAGGCCATAGTGAAAAAGGTGGGTACCCTAGGTATTGACCTGGAATCCCTCTATAACTGTGGTGAGGTCGCAATCTTGCAGGTGGTCAAGAGGAGAATGTGGGATATAGAGGCGCAGATCATTAATGCCGGTAGTCTTGGGGTCTGCTCTCCCTATTCATTACCCCTCCTTCCCCTACATACATCCATGGTACCTTATATTGCTAATCTGACAATCCCAGTTTTTAGGAGGGTTTTTATGCTTGCAAGGTTCAACCTTTTCCCTTCAGTAGTGGTCTCAGGTAGATACAGGGGTGTCCTATATAAGGATAGACTCTGCAACTGTAATCTTGGGGAACCCGATTCTGTTACCCACATTCTTTTTCGCTGTCCTAAATATTCCGCTATGCGCAATATCTTGATTCGTCCTCTCTTCCCTATGCAGAGAGACTTTCTGGATAGGGACTTATCTTTTTTCCTAGCAGACAAGAGTCCAGCAACAACACTATCTGTCGCAGAATTTTTGACCTATGTATGGAAGTCAAGAGTAATACTCTGTAAATCTTGTAAACCATGTTAGGACTGTTTTGTGTTTTTGAGATATTGGGAATTTTGATTGATGTTGTTCTTTGTACCTACCCTTAAACTCTCCCCTGTTTGATTTATCTATGGTATGCCAAATAAAGGTTCTCTGTTCTGTTCTGTACTCCTGCAGAGTGCATGGGGTTGGACTAGATGACCTGCAAGGTCCCTTCCAACTCTAACATTCTATGATTCTAACTCCCACCAAGTCTTTTCATCTACTCAGCTTTCATGCCACTGCAGCCCCCCCCCCCAAACAAGGGAGGGAGAGGAGATTTTGGCTCTGAGTCTATAAAACAAAAGAGGAGGGGAGAGAGGTAAAGACTAAAAACTAAGTCAGTCGAGGCTGAAGTAAACAGAGAACAAAATACAAACAAAAGACGAAAAACGAAGACAAACCAGAATAAAATCAAAATAGAATGCCCCGAATAGGGAGCACAGCCTCGTAGGCTCCTATCACGTCAGAACTGGAGATGGGCTACCATGTCATCGCTCCCTTCATCCATGGAGTTGGGGGAGGCTCATTGGTTCCGGCCCCCACAGTTGGCTCTTCTCAGTAACCTGGAGATTAGGGCAGGCCGAGTGGCAGAGACTGCACGGAACCAGGGGCCAAGGCCAATGGTTTAGGGTGGATATGAACCCAGGGCTCCCTAGTCTGATATTCCAACGACTGTCTCACAATAGCTCTGCCATAATAATAATAATAATGCTTTCGATTTATTGATCGCTCTTTCCCACATACCTGCGGGCTCAGAGAGATTTACAGTTACTCTTGAGACAGTTGGACTAACAATATTTGTGGGGATAGGGAAGACAAACATACAGCATTAATTACACACACATTGCAGCTAGCCGGGCTTCATCTGCGGGCTAGGTCAGTCATGTTCCTACAACATCTTGTCGGCTGGCTGATGACGTCTGGCTTCTTGATGTTGTGCAGCCACACACTGCCACCGCCTGGCCGACTCGCTCCACTGCAGGGAAGCCGACACAGCTCTTTCGTCTTTCCGGTTGCCGCGCCTCAGAAGTTGCCTCGGCAGCTAACACCTTCCCGAAGGGAGGCGTGTGCCCACCCCCTTACGGGTGGTCCCCAATTTATCTACTCGCCGAAGCTTTCGAATCGCTGGGTAGACGATGAGCTAGGACAAGGCGTGGTTGCTCACACCAGCACGGGGCTAGAACTGCCAGAGCATGGCAGTTCAGATGTTACTGTTAAGCAGGGAAAAATCCCCTGCGCCACCGCATGAAGAAGTCAGCATGCATGGACCTGTCAGGCCGGGCCACGTGTGCCATAAAATGTAATGCCGGGAACTGGAGATACAAACTTTATAAGGGACACAGGCAAACCCAATTAACTTTTTCTACAAAAAGAGCCCTGCTTTTTCTACAAAAAGAGCTCCAAGTTGGACTGTTCTCATGGGTGTTTGCCCGCTTGGGATGCCAGACACCCGGGGGGGGGGCAGGGATCCCACACTCCCAGGGGGCCCATCTCTCCACCACTGATCAGCTAGCCAGCAGAGAGGACTTCCTGCAAAAAAAGGGAGGAACACCATACCTGACTTCAATTTGACCTGGAAGCTGAGAGTGTGAGCTAGCTCACAGGTTTTTAGCCTCTGGCTCACACATTTTTGTCTTAGCTCAGGAAGGAGGGCTCCAGAGCAAACTAATTTATGCAGCAGCCAAATCGCTCACTTACAACTTTAATGCCAGTAGCTCACAAAGCAGAATTTCTGCTCTCAGGACTCCACAGCTTAGAGGGAGCACTAGGACAGGCCGTTGCACTCGCCACCCTTCTTGAAATATACTGGGTTCGAGACGCGTATAGTGATCAGCTCATAGTTTATTAGTGATTTCAGCTTAACTCTAAGACAGCTCTAGCAGGGCCAGAGCCCTGCTTTTATGCATGCAAAACACCACACACACACCCACTCTCTGTGACAGGCTATTTACAAAACATTACTACTTGATTGGTTTATTCCAGAGTCCTGGTCGGCTATTGTTCTTGTGCTCCAAACTCAGCCAGTCTCTAGGGTGATTCAATCAGGGTGATTCAATCAGCCAGTCTCTAGGGTGACTCAATCAGGGATGATTCAATCCCAATACATAACACTTCTTGGGTGCGGTCAGATGACATCTGGGAGCGGGTTAAACTGCTCCAGCTCCATGTTTTTTTTTTAAACCTGGAGAATCGCTATCACACTCACCTCCTTGCTCCGGATCGCTGAGCAGCCACATTGCTCCCCGCCGTCCACATGCGTCGGTGTTGTTTCTCTCTCTCTCTCGGTTTGGGCATGTGCACAGGCAGCCATCTGTAGAGCAGCGATATCCTCTTCAACCCGACTGCTGTAACACTTCCCTTTAAACTTTAAAGGAACACTTCCCTTTAAACGTTTACTGCCGAAAATGGCCTCCCTGAGATCCCGAACTGGTCTAAAGGCTAAAACTGGGCACCATTTACACATTGTTTTTAATAACCCTGTGGCGGACCTCCGCCTATGCGCACACCGCCAACACTTTTTTAAAAATGGTGGGCGAAAAACGGAAGTCTCAGGCAGCTTTTGAGCGGGGAGGGGGTTTAAACCGGAAGTGGGTTGACATTGGAGGAGCCATCACACAGGGGGAAAATGTGGCTGGAACCGGAGAATCAGGAAAACACCACTTGGGGACCTGGTATCAAAATACTCCGGGTTAAAGCAGTCTTGAGCCGGAAAGCGACGGCTGGGGACAGGAGGCAGATGTTGACCGTGTGATCGCGCAGATAAAATCTGTTTCTGAGGCGGGCCAGTCTGAACGCACCCCTTGTCTCTTTTAAAACCACCTCATGTCTCAGGTCTTCTGTCTCATTCCCAGACATCCACAGACAGGGCAGCCTTGGCCCTTTTCTTTTTTTCTTCTTCCCACTCACCAGCCAACCTACTTTTATTGGTTCCCGTTTTCATCTTTCCCCCCTCCTTTCTGACCCATTGGGGGCTCCCCGTGAAAAAATCTGGCTAGGTTGTGCTGTTACAGCTAGTTGAGGGCTGGTCCCAGCTGTGCAGGGGCTGCTGCAGTCGGCGGGCCGGGCCTTAAGGGCACCGAAGCCACCGCTGCCAAGCCGGACTAAATTGTACCAGTGGTGAGTTTCCAGAAGTTGTTCCTGGGCCTGCCACTGGCGAGCCCTCCTCCCCCAGGGGACAGGAAACCTCTCCTGGGCTGTTTCCTCCTGCTCCCCCTCCTTTGCTTTCCAGAAATCAAGGCTTGGAATGCCTGGCAATACAGTTGTGGTTGCCAAGCAACCCCCAACAGCCGCAGAGTCCAGTGGGCATTCTTAAAGCTACAGATGTTGTTTCTGTTCATTCGGGGAGCTTTGATTCCAGGACGTATTTTTTCCTCAGATTTCAGGTGTTCTTCTGCAAACTTGGGGCTGTTTCAGGTTTGAACAGAAATCCCCGCCCCCCAGTCTGTCCCCGCCTCCATTTTGCAGCTCAATCGATCATACTATGGCGCAGTTGAAGCACAGTTGTTGTTATTGTTAGCCATTCAGTCATGTCCGACTCTTGGCGATTCTATGGGTCAACTCATATATCCGAGGCACAGATATATGTCTAATCCCAGGAGAGATCCAGGAGCCTCCTGAATAGGGATGCCAGCCTCCAGGTAGGGTCTGGGGATCTCCCAGAATTACAGTTCACTTACAGTCATTACAGGGATCTGTTCCCCTGGAGAAAAGCGATGCCTTACAGGGTGGCCATAAGTCGGCTGCAACTTGACACCACTTTCCACTACCATTCTCACACCAAGGAGGGTGACCAAACCCTCCTTCCTCCCCATCATCTGCGTGTGCTGTCAGACAAGCCAGTTTGCTGTAGTGGTTAAGTGCGCGCGGACTCTAATCTGGGAGAATCGGGTTTGATTCCCCACGCCTCCACTTGCAGCTGCTGGATGACCTTGGGCAAGCCGTAGTTCTGTCAGAGCTGTCCTTGAAAGGGCAGTCCTGGAAAGAGCTCTCTCAGCCCCACCTACCTCACAGGGTGTCTGTTGCAGGGAGGGGAAGGGAAAGGAGTTTGTAAGCCACCCTGAGACTCCGAGTGAAGGGCGGGGTATAAATCCAATCTCTTCTCTTCTTCTTTATGTAACACACAGTAGTCTGTCCTGTTCTCTGTTCTAAAGCAGGGGGACCATCGCATCTTACGTAGGGCTGTGGTCCTCACCCATTCCATCTCACCCGCTCTGCAGGCATTGTTTCTGATGGATTCCATTGACAGGCAGTGCAGTTCTGCCGTTGGAGAGGAGGGGCATTCAGAGACTGAAGCACCATCAGCCCCCTGAGCAGAGCTCCAGAGAGAGATGTCTGCGAATCTGGTCCCCAGATTTATATTAATTATAGAACAAAGTTAGAGTCCTTCAAGACCAATGAAGTTGTGAGCTTTCGTGTGTGAGCCACTGAACT